>NC_135860.1:15754659-15812159 GCF_031162955.1 Sander vitreus
GGGCACTGGACTGACAGCCTGACACAGAGTCAACTATAATTATACATGACTGTCAGAGTGAAATATTCAGCAATGTGTGGTCATGGGGATGAATTATATATTCACTACTGTCTATCGTCACTTCTGTTCCAGAGTGGGATTAGATGTTGTAAGGGCCAAGAGGGAGTGGGATCTGGAGTAAAATGGAGAGAAAAAAACACAGAAAAAAGGAGTGAAAGGAGTGATTAAAGACGAGAAGGGAGGGCAGATTAGGTTAGACATGGATGAAGTGAAGTTTTACTTCTACAGCTCACTGAAGTCTGTGATATCCCCAGGTGCATAGAAGATTATGCCAGACAGGCACTGCTGACTTACATTTAAATACATTTTATTTTTCAGTATGCATTCAATATCCATCCATCCATCCATCTTCATCCGCTTATCCGGGGTCGGGTCGCGTGGGTAGCAGCTCCAGCAGGGGACCCCAAACTTCCCTTTTCCGGGCCATACACCTCAGTCCATTTCAGGATCCCGAGGCGTTCCCAGGCCAGGTTAAAGATATAATCCCTCCACCTAGTCCTGGGTCTCCCCCGAGGCCTCCTCCCAGCTGGACGTGCCTGGAACACCTCCCTAGGGAGGCGCCCAGGGGGCATCCTTACCAGATGCCCGAACCACCTCAACTGGCTCCTTTCAACGCAAAGGAGTAGCGGCTCTACTCTCGAGCTCCTCACGGATAACTGAGCTTCTCACCCTATCTCTAAGGGAGACTAGCCACCTCCTGAGGAAACCCATTTCGGCCGCTTGTACCCTGATCTTGTTCTTCGGTCATGACTCCAGCCTTTCATGACCATAGGTGAGGGTGAGGAACAAAAACTGACCGTAGATTGAGAGCTTTGCCTCTGGCTCAGCTCTTTTCACAACGGTGCGATAAATTGAATGTAATACCGCGACTCCGCTGTGCCGATTCCGACGAATCTCCCGCTCCATTGTCCCCTCACTGCAACAAGACCCCAAGGTACTTGAACTCCTTCACTTGGGGTAAGGACTCATTCCCTACCTGGAGAAGGCACTCCATCGGTTTCCTGCTGAGAACCATGGCCTCCGATTTAGAGGTGCTGATCCTCATCCCAGCCACTTCACACTCAGCTGCGAACCGATCCAGTGAGTGCTGAAGGTCACAGGCCGATGATGCCATCAGGACCACATCATCTGCAAAAAGCAGCGATGAGATCCCCTGCCCAATCGAACTGCAACCTCTCTCCACTCCGACTACTCGACATCCTGTCCATAAATACTACAAACAGGATTGGTGACAAAGCGCAGCCCCTGGCAGAGGCCAACTCTCACCTGAAACGAGTCCGGACTTACTGCCGAACCCGACACAGCTTCGCTTGGTCGTACAGACTGGATGGCCCTGAAAAGGGACCCTCACCCGCACTCCGCAAAGCACCTCCCACAGTATCTCCCGGGGCACCCGGTCATACGCCTTCTCCAGATCCACAAAACACATGTAGACTGGTTGGGCATACTCCCAGGCTCGCTCCAGGATCCTTGCGAGAGTAAAGATCTGGTCCGTTGTTCCACGACCAGGACGGAATCCGCATTGTTCCTCTTCAACCTGAGATGCATTCAATAGTTTTAGTTAATATTTTCTTTCTGGTCATTTCTGGTCACATACAGATGACTCACTAAAATGTGATGATTCGTGCACATCCTCCATGCAAATATGCTGATCTAAGCATGCTGCTTCCAGTTATTTTAGTTCTTGTTTTGGTGTGTTTGGCAAGAGATGTTTTTTATGAAATATAAAAATAATAATTTTGCAATGCAATTTCAGAACAGGTCTGTTGTAATTGTTTCCAGCAGGTATAGTGTAATACAAAGAGTAAATGCTAAATGGCATAATGGAGCAAAGCCTGCAAAGATTATTCAGGCAGACAATTCAAGATGCTGCCACACTCACGTGTTACATACTCTACTAGTGCTGCATGCTTTATGGATCAGTTTGCAACTAGTGCTGTCAGTTACTGCTGCTGCACTCCTGCATTTCCTCAACAACCAGTGCCTGACCCACACAGAAGGTTTTACAAGATAGATATTCCTCTCAGGGGCTTTGAGGTGTCTAGCAGTATAACGGTCATATGGTGACTGACACATAGAAGATCCCAAATAATATACTGTAGCTGATGTGCAGCTCTGTGTGGCTAATATGGCTTTTGGATTTGAAAGCCACATTATTTAAACTGTAATCTTTAAAACCATTTAAACCAACTTAAAATCATAGTACTATAGTCATAACGTTCAATATTTATGACTAAATAAGCAACAATCAAAGTAAAAATATTATTTAATATATTATTTATTAGGAGTTAAAGGGACAGTTCACCCCAAAATCAAAACACATATTTTCCCTTTTACCTGTAGTACTATTTCTAAATCTAGATTGTTTTGGTGTGAGTTGTCCAGTGTTGGAGATATCGGCTGTAGAGATGTCTGCCTTCTCTGGAATATAATGAAACTAAATGGAACATGGCATGTGGTGCTTAAAGCTCCAAAATAATACATTTGAAAAATCATGACACGGTTACTTAAGATAATCCACAGACCTGGTTGTGAGCTGCTTCATGTAGGAATTATTTTCTTTCTACGAAATTACACACACAGCACTGCTAGTCGATTTTGGAGTGAACTGTCTCTTTAAACACTCAGATGCTCTAATCTGGTTCATCAGGACTATGTGTGTGTGTGTGTGTGTGTGTGTGTGTGTGTGTGTGTGTGTGTGTGGTTTGGTAAAATTTGATTGACAGTGACTAAAAAACCGAACAACTTCAGACATCAGATCATGTTGCATAATAGTGACCTTTTCCAAACTGAGCCCTGCTTACTTCAATCCATTGGAGGAAAAAAATTCAGAAATCTATCATGGGAAATAACCGGATTCCATCACTCATACTGAGAAGCTGATTGCAAAAAAACATTTTAGGGCCTTCCAAATCTTTGCAGAGAGTGATGAGGTCAGAGCCATGGCTCAAAATATCAACTCTGCAATATTCTATTTGAGAAGACTATTATATTCAGCAAGAACAGCTAAAACCTCATTCATTTTTACCCATTATATGTTTTAATTTTGAGTTAAGGCTATAGTTAGTGTATGCCTGTGTATAGTAGTGCATTTGTTTGTATTTCAAGTTATTGTTTAAAGGTCTTTTACACCGACACAGGTGTTTTCAATTACTCTTTTGCTGACTGGGCCTCGAGCTGAGGTTGAGTGATGCAATAGAGTTGAAAAGTTAAAGGTGTTGCTTCCCAAGTGTGTTCCTGTTTCAAAATGTTCTTTACATTATGTCTTCAGTGTTAATTAAGAAACATGGGACTCTTTTGAACAATGTAACAATCAAATAGGTTTACGTTATGACCACCAGTTTGAATTATTTCAGTTCCAGTTTTTGAAGAATTATGTTATGTCCATCATTTTGGCTTGGCGGACAGGTCGAGATACTACAATACCTGGAGAGATTTTGGCTGATCCAAGCTGTACAAATTATCCAAATGTCAGTCACATAACAATGTATCTGGGGAAAATGAATGGGAATTTTACTTTTAGGTGCCCAAAATAGCTCCTTCCATTTCTTTGCAACTTTTTTAGAATTACGTGATGTCAAACTATGTGTATATAATAACATGACAATGGGGTAAATTGTCCTGCCTCAACAGTTGCAACAAAACTAACCTAAGGAGGGTAAGGAAGATGTGTGTCTGCACACACCCACACAGTCCTGAGAAGAGGTCTAATCAAGAAACATATGACAACACCTGTGTGGGTGGATTTTGTGTGTTTTTTAACACCACAGTATTTTTGTTTTTGGGGACAGAATTGTCAGTGTCAACTGTGTGCACTAAATGGTGTAAAATAAATACACACAATATCCTATCTCAATTCTTCTGGCTGGTAGTATTGCATATATTAGTGTTACCACATAACTACTGCTCGCTCATTCAGTCAGCTTTTATAACCACTGTCAATAGAGCCCCTATAAAGCTGAGACCATGTCCTGATGCTGCTCTGAATTGTAAGAGACAAAAAGAGCGACAGGAAGATGTGTGTGTATGTGTGTCTGAGGAAGAGAGAAAGTGAGATTGTGTGTTTGAGTGTGTGTGTGTGTGTGTGTGTGTGTGTGTGTTTGTATGTATGTGTGTAAAGTGTGTTACAAGGAAAGATTGGATCTGACCCATTAACTTTACAGGCCACTCATTGAGCACCAGTGCAGTAGGGGTCAGTGGGGAGATTTCACTGTAAATCTCTGCAAGGATCACAATGATAGTTTTGAGGGCGCGAGAGAGAGAGAGAGAGAGAGAGAGAGAGAGAGAGAGGAGGAGGAGGAAAAGGGTTGTTTTTCAGGTTTCTGCCTTAAGAAAAGTTGTTTTTAGATGTGGCCTTTTCTGGCTGTGTCAGGTCACGGCCCGCAAACCCAAAACATAGCCTCAAAAGGATAGCTCATATGAGGACACTTTGTGCCTCAAGGTAAACACAAACAGATGTGTGGTGTGGAGGAGGTGAAGTGAGAAGACGGAAAAGTCAATGTACCAAACATTCTGCCTCACCAGGACGTTTTTCCGTTCCTTTTCTGCCCTGTGGCACAGCAGATCCTTGGCTTGGTCACACCTCAGATCCAGCTACCTCTACCCCCCAAAATCCCTGCTGTACTGTGCAACCATTCTCTAGCAGGACTTCTAACAAACATCCCCCATCTCCCTGCCATCCCCCTCTTTCTTTTTGACATCAAATCACACTCTGCAACAAATCCTTCCACTGTAGGTAGTTAATAATTCATCCCCCCCTGACCATGCTATTCACTGAATAATCGCTTCAGTTATTCATGTATCTGATAATCCATTACCTGGGGAGCATCTGCTTTGATAACCCCACCATTTTAGAAAACCTACATCACTTCTTCTGTCTCTTCAGCTCTCTAGGGTCTAAATTCCACCATAGCCAAATAGCACATAACCCTACACTTTACCAAACACAACACTGCATTCAAAAAATCAATCATTTTGATTATAGTACAATGATCTAGAAAGGAGGATGTTACTGTATCAGTGAGCCTCATTTCATGCATCAGAATTCATTAGCATAGACTTGTGGCTCTAATGCACACTGCATTTTGCTTAGACAATCAGATATTGCGCAGTGTGAAGCCAATCATGGTAATTGCTCTGGCCTGGGAATACTAGACGGTCCAATCATCACCCTTGCCTGGGAGTGCCTTTATTCAGGCTTGCCATTTGATATGTGATTGCTGCTTCCATTCACTTTTGTTTTGATTATCAGAAAACCTCCCACACTGTTCGAGGCTATGATTGTTTGCCGTGTTGCTCACAAGTACTTGAATGCAGCGCTTGTGCTCTCTGAGGTCAAGCTCTGTTCTTGGGCTGTTACTAATTGATCTTTGTACTTGGCTTTAGAGGGCAAGGGACTCTGGGTCAGTTATTATAACTAAAACCCCACACCACAACGCATAAATAACACTGACCTGCCAGATTTACATTAAACTGCAACACTTTCAGATCACTTTCTATCAGACATTTTTTTGTTCTAATTTACAAAAACAAATTATTTTTCTTTGTTAATCAAGTGTGACCCCCCCCCCCACACACACACACACACACACACACACACACACACACACACACATTTCATGAGCATCACTTTAATTTAGGCTTCAGGATTGTGTAGGAGAAAGACGATGGGATTGTTTACCAAACAGCACGCACACACACACACGCACATGCACGCACGCACGCACGCACGCACGCACGCACGCACACACACACACACACACACACACGCACACTGGCCACATAGTGAAGCAGCAGAGCAGAGGGAGTAATTACAGTGGTAGGACAGGTCACTAGGCCCGCGGTTCACCTCAACCTTGAACAGTGAAGCTCTTCTGGACCTCTGGGAAAATAAGAAGGGCTGCACTCAGAGGCCAACTTCAGTTACCAGGCTAAAACTATTAATTACTCATAGGGCCAGCACAAGATTACACTGTAATTGGTGGGTTTGCCTGTTCCCATGAATCAGCAAGCGCCTCTACTGACCACCATATCAGTGACTGATTATAAGGATTGGGTTCTTTCACTTCAAGTGCACGGCAAATAACCTCCTGCTAATACAAAAAATGTGTGCTATTTGTTTTGCACACATGTCAAAGTAATTATGCACTTGGTAGGGCATGTGAATTTTATGGTCATATAATGGAGATCATGCAAGGGAAGAGAGGAGGAGGTTAGGAGCATTCCAGCACATTGTGTTTTCATGCCGTGACCTAGACTCGGCCCAGATAGTGTGTTTGTAGAAAGCCCAGTGTTACTGCTTCCCTGTTGTAATAGTTAAACAGTCAGATAATCATATTCTTGTCTGAACTGCAATTAGGACACTGGTTAAAGATTTGATTTTTTTTAAATTATATTTTAAAGATGTTATAATCGTCTTGGAGCAGCTGAAATTAGAATCTGTCTCACGCCGTGACAAATGAATTGGGACATTCACTTACTACCTTTCTCTGTTTGTGTTTTATAATGTTTGTAGTCAAGGCAGTGATTTGGTAAAACCGGAAAAACCTCTATAATGAATGATGAGAATGATGTTTGCGTTCCAGAAGAAGGCCATGCTTGAAACTTTCCACAAAACTTCCCAGCACAAACAACAGAGACATAGACTGACACCCATGCCAGCAGAGACACACATAACCTCCCACCTTTTGCAATGGAGTTTCCCAGTTTAGACAGACTTCACCCTGAGCCATGGGAGGGGATGGGCCAATACAAAAACTGACTCAAGCCAGAAAATCTATCAGTCTAAAGAGTAATGAGTTAGAAGAGCAGACACATGGACTTCATTGGCCGACACTTTTTTCCACAAGCATCCAGAAGAGCTGTTACTTTGAAGACTATTTTGTTACATTTGCCTTGAATCTGGACACATTACACGTTTTGACAGAAAAGCTGGTGCAGTGTTTTGTTCTGTCAAATCCACAGGAGATATCATTGCTGTTTGTGTCGGACTGTGGCCATGTCGGCTGACAGACTGAGCAGCGTGTCAAAGGAGGTGAAGCCAGAGAGCGTGTCGTTGTATCCTCTGGGCACAGCAGCTGCCCCTGAGCAGGAGCTGCTGTGTATCTTTGGGACGGGAGACTTCGGGCGCTCTCTGGGCCAGCGTCTGCTCCATTCTGGCTACAGGGTGGTGTACGGCAGCCGCAGACCTCACAGCTGTGGCCCCTTGCCTCAGGGAGCTCAGGTACAACACACTGCATGAGGTTGTTTTCTCAAACTCTGGAATTCAACTTTTTTTTGGTAATTGTGGCTGATTTCAGAATGTGTGTTGCATGATGGTCCCGCACCAAAACAAATAACTGTAGATAGAAGTGCATAGATAGTACTGGGGGGAAAATAAACAAAAGTTGTTATCAGGCTTGGAAAGTTGACTGAGCTAAACAAGGTCACTGATAATGTGTGTGTTCATGTGTGTCTACACATGTTGCTGGGTTTTGTTTTCATCTGTCATGCAATATGTACTTAGGACTAGTGAACTATCACTGAACACGTCAAGCCTATTATAAGTGAATGTGTTGCCACTTGTAATGGCCATGCATGACAATAGCGTTTGTGTGTTTTGCAGGCAATGAGCCACGAGGCAGCAGCCCAGTCAGCCAGTCTGGTCTTTCTTTGTATTCACAGAGAACACTATGACTTCCTGGAAACACTCGCACCTCAACTCCAGGGAAAGGTACCTTGTTGCCCAGTCAGAATCCATTCTGTAACATATCAGTTGGTTCATTTCTAACTTTTCATCCACTCTGCTGATTTCATTGATTGGAAGGTGCTGGTGGACGTCAGCAACAACCCCAAGAAGAATCTATACCCAGAGGCCAATGCTGAATGTCTGCAGAGGTAAGAGGAAATCAGGCAATAATGTAATTACCTAAAATATTGGGAGATTTCATGGATCATGTGGTTCAAATCACCAACAACTGGTGGAACATGAAGTGAAACCGTTTGTTGTTTGTTGTCCAGGCTGATCCCTGGAGCTCATGTGGTGAAGGCTTTCAACACCTTGTCTGCGTGGGCCCTGCAGAATGGACCCTCAGATGCCAATAGACAGGTAATAAATGTGTTAGTGATGTTCTGTTTTCAATCAAATATTTTAGTATTTAAGTGTATTTGACACTTGCTAAAATTTAAAAAGTACTACATTTTCTTCTTCTGCTATTTAGGAATGCACCTTTTTTTTTTTCTAATGGTGACAAGTCTCATTTTAGAATTAAACTATTCTGCACTGCTTGTTAAATTATTTGCCTGCTGCAGAACTACAAGCATTTTACAATTCCCTGATGTGTTCGCACAGTGGGGCGTTGACCAACAAGTTAAAAATAATAGTCTCTTTCAGAAAGGAAAGCATTTCAGTCCAAACTTAACTCATTTTGAAGCTTTGATCAAACCAAATCCAAGTAAAAGAAGCCAAATCTGAGGAGTCAGCCTCGTGTCTTTGCTGTGAATGCCATCTCTGATGTATCCTTGAATCAATTAACTCCACAGTGTCTTTTAGATCTAAGATCTCTATCACATGCTTTGCTCTCTCGCTCTGTACTGCAAAGCTGCAGCATATGTGGGGTTTTCTGTTTTATTTTGATCCAGTTGTGCAATCCCAGAAGATGGTAAAAAACACACAGGAGTGTGTGTTGTGAGGGGTGTGTGTTTATGTATGTTGGTGTATTTTGAGCACAATCAGCAACACCACTAGGAGTTGACTGAGAACTGTTTTACCTGCTTTCTTCAACTAAATTAAGTATTTCACACAGAACGACACAGGCATCTCCAGGTACTTTTATGTTCAATCCCTCTGGAGTCAACCATCCTTTTATCATTGTGTGTACAAATGCATAAACATAAATGCATAAATATGAAATAATGTAGACATATACTCCTCACATGGGGCATTTCGATTGCTTTAAAAACTATTGGTGTTGTTGTATTTCCATGCTCCAGGTGTACCTGTGTGGAAACGGTGCTGAGGCAAAGCAGGCAGTAGCAGAGGTGGCCACCAAACTTGGCTTTGGTGCTTTGGATAAAGGTTCTCTGTCAGCAGCCAAAGAGCTAGAGGACTTCCCACTGCAGCTGTTCCCAGAATGGAGGATGCCGCTATACGTGGCCGTCAGCCTCACTGCCTTAATCTTTGTCTATGTGGTCATTAGAGATGTTGTCTATGCGTTTGTTGAACAGGGGAAAGACAACTCCTTTAGAATCATGGTGTCCCTGGCCAACAAGGTGAAGACTGTTTAGTGTTTCTAAAAATGTAGCATTTTTTTTTCTTTTAAAGTAACTAACTTGGATCTGGGGCATGTGTTCCTCACAGTAACCACTTCTGTGTTCACTACCAACCTTCTTGCAGGTGTTTCCCATTGTGTCTCTCATCATGTTGTCTCTGTGTTACCTGCCCGGTGTCATAGCTGGCTTCATTCAGCTCTACAGAGGCACTAAGTACAGGTCCGGCATTAAAACAGGATAGATTGATATTTAGTGTCTGCAGAGACAATTTCCAATATATTTCAAATATTGTATCCTGCAAGTCAAAATATGTTTGTTTCAGGCGTTTTCCTGACTGGTTGGATCGCTGGATGCTGTGCAGGAAACAGCTGGGACTGGTAGCACTTGGCTTTGCTTTTCTACATATGCTCTACACTCTCATCATCCCCATAAGGTATGTAACATACTCCTTCAAAAATGTATTTTAGTAATTTTAACTACAGTCAATTCAGCCAGTTTAGTAGGAACACATATCTTAAACTAATCTAATGTAATAACAGCCCTGGAATAAATCATTCTTTCATGAAAATATAAATACATATAAATATACTTTATGTACATTTTAGACACAATGGTTTGTGCTGAGATCTAATATTTAGTCAACCCTCATTGATATAAATTGAGTTACAGGGCTGTTGCATTTTATTTTATGATAGGTTTCCCAAACCTGGCAACTGAGTGTGTACTGTAACAATACAGAAATAGTAGGGTAATTATATAGCATTATAATAGTTAGACCCAACTGAGATTAAAAGCATACTGTATGTAACCAGAAAATTCTGAGAATTTCCCTTCAGTTTCATAGAAATGCTTAAATAAACTTACAGGGACTCCTGTTATAGAAAAGTGCATTATTAGAAGAAAAAACTGGAAGTCACACCGAAAAGAGTTCTCAAACTCTTTGCAGAGTGTAGCTAGGTGGTTGCTAAGGTGTTTGTAACGGTTGAAAGGATTTTGATTGGCCGTTGTTAAAAATAAGCCTGAATTTATATGAACATTTATATTAGCATTTTCAGCCACATCTCACAGTCCTCCTCAGTGGATGGAGGCTGTTGTCACAGAGGTAACTCAGTTGTTCCGTGACCTGAAGAGTGGAACAACAGTCACATGATAAAAGGATGTTCAGAGTTGTTGCTACTGTTGCTGCACTGTCATACTTCCACCCGCAACCTCAGATCCACAGATGCCAACGTCTTTTCACCTCTCACCCACCCCAAGCACCGAACCTGGGGGGACAGGGCTTTTTCTGTTGCTGTCCCCTCCCTCTGCAACTCTCTCCCCCAACACCTCATACTTTCCACATCACTTACTAACTTCAAAACCACACTCAAAACCCATCTGTTTAAAGCTGACTTTAACCTGTAACCAACTTAGCTGTTTCTATTTGTGAGAGGGGGTTGTAGCCGATTCTGTGGTCTGTCCCGGGACCATGGTCTCTGGCATGGACCAGTGGTCACAACCACTGGGGGCCAAAGACACTGGTCGCGACCAGCTCCTCAGTGGTCTGCTGTGGTCCCTGTGGTCTGTGAAGCCGCTTTAGTATTTTCTCCCCTTTCCTGTCGTTTTGGCAGCACTGTTAGCTGGATAAATGTCAGAGATCATAATCTTTTGTCTATAAAATACACTATATCAGATATATTTTGATTATTATTGTTATTATTATTGATTATGAAGATCCGTGTGGTCAGGACCAGCTGGTCTCTGGCACGGACCAGCTGGTCTCTGGCACAGACCAGTGGTCACAACCACTAGGGGCGCTAAATACACTGGTCGCGACCAGTGGCACAGCGGTCATGACCATCTTCTTACTGGCACAAATAGTCCAGCCAAGTAGCGTTTTACGACAGACTAATTATAAAAGATTTTTTTGCAGCTTAGATCATTTCTATGAGGTGTCCAGAACAACATATTAAAAGTCCTAAAAAATCCTAGTTGAGGAAATATGTTAAATTCTCATCAATCCGAGATGTGTGCCAATAAGGCCAGGCAACAATACACCCCAATGGGGCTATTTTTTTCCTTTACTCAAAGTTTCTTTTGAAATGAATTTGAATATGCACATATAACCCCCGCCGGTATAGTCTTCAGGGTCACGGAGGCACACAAGCCTCCCCACCACAACAAGGTAGCAAAATGTAATCTCACCACGTTACTAATGACTAAGATGGCTATTCTGACTTTCTTCTGATGTTATCTGTGGGGGAATGTCATTAGGTAAGGGTTGTTCGCAAATAAAAATTAGAAGAATTTAGAAAGCAACTGCAGGCAAGATTGTGCAATCAATTCTTGATGTCAATATAAAGATTTTTCCAAGAAACTTGTAAAACAAAAATGTTACTTTTCATGGATACTTTCATTGTATGAAGTTTTATTTTGATTTTGGATTTGGATTTTGGAGGACTTCTTAGGACTTTTAGTATGTTGTTCTGGACACCTTATAGAAATGATCTATGCTGAAAAGAATTATTTTACAATTTCTATGTGTTGCATTTTAAAAGAACGATCATCGAGTGATCAGGTGCTGGATCAATCAAGATGATTCGACTGTTACTTTTGTTACTGTACGGTAGGCTACTTAAGTTGAATTTTTAATTAAACTTTTACAGTTTTGTATTTCATTTGATGTTGCTTTGTCACTCAACTCTACATTGTTTCCTCCACTACATTTATTTGACATTAGTTTCTAGATCAAGATTTGATACAAAGGGTAATGTGACAAGCTTTTAAAATGTAACACATTGGTAAAGTTTAAACCAGTCAGGAAGACATGGAGCTGCATAGTCGATAGTACTACTCATACAACTACGACTAATAATAATAATTTAATCATTGTTATTATGATTTCTATTAATAGGAATGATCAATAATATTTGACAGACAAAAGATAATGATTTTTATTTATTAATTTTTACATTTATTCAGCACAGTGTTGCCAACACAATGAGAAAGGGGAGAAGGTGTATTAAATGTACAATAACTACTCCAAAGACCACTCAGTAACTGGTCAAGACAACAGGCAGATGACAAGGACCACAAGACAGACCAGTGTCTTTAGCGCCCCTAGTGGTAGTGACCACTGGTCCGTGCCAGGTAGGAGCTGGTCGCGAGGAGCTGGTCAGGACTGTGCGGCAGGTCACAAACACACTGACCTGCATAATCGATAGTACTACTCATACAACTACGACTAATAATAATAATAATTTAATCATTGTTATTATGATTTCTATTAATAATAGTGATAAATAACATTGGATAGACAAATGATTATGGCTTCTCACATTAGGCGATTCTGCTAACACAAGTTGTATTAAAAATAAATACAAACAAACACACCACAGATCACTCAATTGGTGCAAACAACAGAACAGATCACAGAGGAGGTGGTCAGTACCAGTAATTTTAGTGCCCTTTGTGCCAGTAAGAAGCTGGTCATGACCGCTGTACCACTGGTCGCGACCAGTGTATTTAGCACCCCTAGTGGTTGTGACCACTAGTCTGTGCCAGAGACCAGCTGGTCCTGACCACACGGATCTTCATAATCAATAATAATAACAATAATAATAATCATAATATATCTGATAGAGTGTATTTTATAGACAAACGATTATGATCTCTGACATGTATCCAGCTAACAGCGCTGCCAAAACGATAGGAAAGGGGAGAAAATACTAAAGCGGCTTCACAGACCACAGGGACCACAGCAGACCACTGAGGAGCTGGTCGCGACCAGTGTCTTTAGCGCCCGTAGTGGTTGTGACCACTGGTCCGTGCCAGAGACCACTAGTCCGTGCCACAGAGCAAATGGTCGCAACCACTGATGAGCTGGTCACGACCAGTGTCTCTAGCACCCCTAGTGGCAGTAACCACTGGTCGCTGCCAGAGACCATGGTCCCGGGACAGACCACGGAATCGGCTACAACCCCTGCTGCTATTTGTTTGCATCCTGTTTCTATGCTGTCTTTTTCATATTTCATATTTCATATTTATTTTTCATATTTCATATTTATTGTTATTGATGTTTTTTTACTGATCTTGCTATTGTTTTTCTTTGTTTTTACCTTGTAACGTGCCTTTGAGTACCTTTTATTTAAAAAAATAAATGTATTATTATTATTATAACTACCTTAGATATGTAAACGAATGAGGCCTGATGTTTTTTTCTCTAAACAGTTTTATAATTTTCTTCCCTAGATATTATGTGAGATTCCGGCTTTCTGCGAATACCATCTCTCAGGTAAGACAAACATGCAGCTGGAAAATAAGCTAAATAATAAGCATTAAAAGTACTGCCTTCATATACAACTATAAATTGAGATGTCTTTGCATAATGCTGTACTGTTTCAGTACAGAAACTGATAATACACATCTCTCTGGCTTGTGTACTGTCACTTTAAGATCAGGGAGAACCGAACGTCAGTGTTTGACACCACCATGGCCTGGCGTGCAGACTCTTACTACTCTATGGGGATTCTGGGATTTGGCCTGTTTCTCCTGTTGGGAATAACCTCTCTCCCCTCTGTCAGCAACGCTCTCAGCTGGAGGGAGTTCAGTTTCATACAGGTACAGATGTTGTGCATCCTGTCAAAATGTATCTGAATCCCTGCATCTTGTTTACACAGTTAAACACTGGCAGTCACAACTGGAAGAATGTGGAGTTTCCAGTGGTGCTGGCTCTATAGTCTCCCAAGAAATCTGTCCAACAGCTTAAGCACATGTTTGTGCATGTGTGTCTTTTTACGGGAAATGTTGCGTAACAGATTGAAACCTTTCCAGGAAACCTAAAACACCAAAAGTTTGTTTGTATTCTGTTCATATCTTGATCAGCCCACAAATTAAGAAAGTACATGTGTGTATACTCTTTGCACTTAAATGCTATACCCTTAAAAAGAATGACAGCAAAGGCTTCACTCCTTTTGTAGCCAACAGATTTGGCACTTGTAGCACACAACAAGAAAACTGAATTGTTGGCAAACACATTGTCGGACATTTTAGAGACATGTTTTATAAAATAATTTGATTAGTAAGCTTCTGATAAAATGAATAGAAACAAGCTCATTGGGAAATATAATTTGGGACAACTGATTATCTCACCTCTACACTGTGGCCTTGAAAAGCTGCAAATGACAACCAGATTGATGATTTAGTTAACACAGAGATACATGCTCACAATATTAAATAGGCTCAGTTGGTATCCACTCACAAGGTGCCCACTGGAAGTATTTTAAAGTGCGTTATGAAATGTTCTGCCACATCTGCATCTGTTTATGCTCTAGGCTTCTGAGGTTCAGTTAGTGTGGACATTTACAGATAACCTACTGGACCTTTAAAGTGTTTGAATACTGGCAGAAAAACTATTTACAACTATTTAAGCTATGACTCATAAGAACGATTCTGTGCTTTAGCCCAGATGAAAAACAGTCATAAGAACGATTCTGTGCTTTAGCCCAGATGGAAAACAGTTACAGGGGCCAGATAGATGTTTCCAACTTCCCGTTGGAAGTAATCTGTTGAAAGTGTGTTGGTGGTATTTCCATCCTTCCCTTGATAAATCTTTCGCTGTGATTGTTTTTACTCGGCAGCCACAAGTATTTACCTTTTTTCCCCCACTTTGACCAATCGAAAATGAAATCGGTCTCACTACAGGGAACAAACTCATTCATAAATGTAATTGGGTCATGTCAAGCTCATTTTCTCATTCCACACCCTCCTCCCCTTTACTCCAGCCCAAATTAGAGCACTGCTTTAAATGTTAAGTTATTCATCACATGTAATTTGGGGGGCATACATTATCCTTCGCCACAGTCTTTAGGTTCAGTTCATGTCTACGGAATGGATCTACATGCCTGTAAATTTGCAAGTGTGTATGGGTGCACATTTCCTATCTACAGTAGTTGAATTATCACTATGTGCATACAGTACTGTATGTGTGTGTGTAAGTAGATGATTGTGTTCACATGTATAGGTTAAAGCTTGTCTCTGTAAAGGTCAGTCTATCACTTACTGAGTCTATTACACAGTAATTAGTTCTGTGTTTATTAGTGCAAATGTAACTATGTGAATCTGCGAATGTCTTACTGTTTTTTTCTCTCTTCCAGTCCAAGCTGGGATACCTGACAGTGTTCTTCTGTACCCTTCACACCTACCTGTACGGCTGGTCCGGGTTCCTTCGTCCCTACAAATGGTACATGCCTCCGGCCTACATGTTCTCTCTGGTGTTGCCTTCTGTGTTGATAGTGCTCAAGCTGCTGCTCCTCCTGCCCTGTGTGGATCGCAGCCTCACCCGCATTCGACAGGGCTGGGATAGGACTGATACGCAGGACGGCAGTGAGAAACCACTGCTAACATAGAGACTATTACAGACACAAAAACAATGGTATGCACTGAAAAAGGCCAACACAAAGACACCACAGTGACTTGCCTTCTAAGAGCTCTATTATTAGGTAACCCCAGCTCATTGTTTTGGATGTCATAGATCCAAGACTATGCAATTTACACTTATTGTTCTGCTCGCTACTTTCAACAAAGTCAACAAAGGCAATTGATTGAAACTCCTTTCAGTCTCTCTTTGTGTGATCATATTTGAATTGTTCCATTTTGTAAACATAGTATATGATACAATGGCACTGTGTAGGCTTTTATCAGTTATACAAATACCTTAGAGCAGTGATCTCAAAGTAGGGTCCGGGGACCCCCTGGGGTCTGTGACACTGCCAGGGGGTCCGTGAAAGGTTTTCAGATTAATTCATTTAAATCACCATGACGTTTTCTTTCGTTTTACAAAAGGCCTCATAGCTCAATGAATACAATTTGGTTCTAAAAAGATTGAGGACCTCTGCCTTAGAGAATCTTAGACACACGCATTAAAGCAGCCGTATAGGATTTTAACACTAGAGTTGAATCATTTCACAATAACCATGTACATCCAGTATTGTTAGAGAGTCTAACTCTGAGGCAGGCAACTCTGTTGTAATTCCCTTAACATCAACGGCAAGAGTTTGACTTTCATTTTTATACACAGTTTCCCATCAACCTGCATAATTTAGTTTAATCAATTCACTTTGTATCCTTTTCTGTAAATTAAGATTTTTGGATCTTTTGTTTGTCCTTATTAATGTTGCTAAATGTCAAGTGTAACCACTGTTAAATAAATGTAATTGTGACTGAACAGTGTTGCCTTTTCTCTCTTTCTCCTTACCATATATACTGTCTTTCATCTTGTCTGAAAGCTCAGTCAAACTGAGAGAGGTTTTCCCTGCTGAGTTGAGTGTGCTCTGTCTAGTCGTCC
The DNA here is from genome assembly GCF_031162955.1 of Sander vitreus. Classification (NCBI taxonomy): domain Eukaryota; kingdom Metazoa; phylum Chordata; class Actinopteri; order Perciformes; family Percidae; genus Sander; species Sander vitreus. The sequence goes on from NC_135860.1 coordinate 15,771,293, forward strand.
CGGTCTGATCCCTCTCCAGGGTTCATCCCTCTCCAGGGTTCATCCCTCCGGCTGATCTGATGCCGTTCTCCAGGAAACATTCGCTCTGACCTGCGGGCTTCACCCAGCTGCTACTGGATCTCATCACATCAATGGAGAGAGGAGCGTGCAGACTCCTCCATCACTGAAGTCCTCTGCAGGGAGGATATAATATTTGGATGTGACAGTACAGATAGGCCCTTGATGTTGTGCTGCAGCGAGTCATTTAAGTTGATCATCAAGGGAGTGAAGAAAGCATAGAACTGATAACTGGTAGTTGTTAGTGACACGTGACTTAAGCATTAAACTTGGATAAGTGGGCATGCACACTTGTACATGAGTGCATTCAGAACACAGGGCACAAACTATCACCTGTAGTGTAGGAAGACGAAGAAGGGAAAGAAAGGGAAACATGAGCCAAACAAAATTATTGATCACATGGTTTTAATCACCTTAAAACAAACAATCAAAATTTGAGAGGCTGGATTTTTTCTAGTAAAACAAAGTGGTCTGGGATTGCCTCCACATGGCTCTTAAAGATCGTTCCCCAACTCATCAAGTACCAACACTTTGTCACGGCCCTCGGCGTCTGATACCGATGCACAAGGCTCTCACATGCACTAACATGCACGCATGGACAGACCGCCTATGAAAACAAAGAACAGAGAAGGTTAGATTACAACACACACAGAGGGAGTGTGACTTCATTCCATGCTTAGGACGCCATTACTTCACTAAGCTATAGTGGCACATAGCAAATAGTTGTTTTCTGCTATATTATTGTTGTTTTGAATTCACAGCCCGTTTAAGTAAATGTTTTAGCAGAGAACCATTTGCTATAAACTAACTGTATATGCAACGTATTGTACAGTGTTAAGTCAAGACTTTTAGTTTGATGTGTTATTGCAAAATTGTGACAGGAATCTGAAGCCAAAGAAATATAGAAGTAGATAAAAGAAGGAAACAGAGTAACACAGCGAGAAATAGGGAAGTAGTGGGTGTATTATATGTACTTTTAAAATAACGTTTTCACCTGTATTGTTTATTGTATCAGTCCAAGGTAAATAAGAGTCAATATATTTTTTGTCTTTAGCACACAGAGTATCAGTAAGTGTTGGATTCATTGGATCCAAAACAAAGATCTAATCCCAAAGAGTGTTTTTCATGGTGTCTTTTTGTCTTTGTATTAGATGACATTTTTGCTGCTGTTGGTGACACTGACAGCATGTGCTGCAAGTCCTCAAGGTAAACAACATTTTTATTTTACAAATGGAATACCAAATGGAAATGTAGGAGTTTGTTGAAGTATGTTGCCATTTAGCTTTAAATTTACTTTTCTTAACAAACATGTCATGCAATACTCCTATAGGCACAATACTCTTCACAAGGAAAATCTTTTTGCCTAATATAACATTTTGCAATATATCAATAGCAAACTTATAAATAGGGAAATTATGTAAAATATCTTTACCTACTATACATTAACAATGTTGTCTATAGGCATATCTATTGTATTTGTCAAAAATAATGTTATTCTTTTCCATTTTCATACTCGTATAATTTTCAGCTAACATGTTTCTACAATTACAAAGATAACTAGTAACAAATCTAACATGTCAACAGAAAAGTAAACTACAGAGTATTTGGTTTTAACATCAAACGTGGATGTTTGTAAGATTTCATAACTGAATGTGAATTTGTTTAACATGGGACATTTTCTTGACTTGACAGCCAAAAAACTAGTGCTCATTCCCTTTTCAATCAGGAACTAATCACTCAATTAAAAAAAACCTACACATGAATTTGTGCAAAACAAATAGATACTGGACAAAACAATAAGCAAACCAAAATGCTAAGTGAAGAATCACAAAGGCTTTTATTAACCATAGTGTCTCTCTTTTTAAAAGATCCATAGTTGACATCCTAGCAAGTTCTTCCTTCCTCCAAAGGTTTATTATAATCTTGAATGATGGCGTGTGGAGCAATGCTTATATGTGTGACAATAGTCAATAGTCAGCGCTTCATATGGTGCTGTATGTTCCTAATTTAAAAAAAAATAACATTGATGTTTATAATGTAGTTAGTCAAATGTTAGCTTCAGCTAATGGTTATGTGATAATCTATGATAATAAAAAAAAAAATTGTTATAACAATCCCCCCCCCCTCCTCTTACAGATCTGTCAGGTAAAATGTTCACCTTTCCGCAAGAAACCAACACAGCTCGTGTGATTCTGACACCAACACCAAAACAGGAATTGAATGCTGTAACCGTCTGTCACAGGTAACACTAAATGTGCAAAATGCATAAAACAATTCATTGTATCTCTGACTGTGAAAAGTACATGCATAATAAAGTCTTTGTAATGCCTGCAGGTCCTTTACAGACCTCAAACGAGAACACGCCCTTTTCTCTTTGGCCACACAAACTTATACCAATGCCTTCCTGATTCAATGGGACGAAACAAACAAGGAGATGGAGCCCCATATCAGGGATAAAAAGACAGAATATAGAGGGCAGGACTACAAACCAAACACGTGGCACTCCGTTTGTACCACATGGGACTCTGTGTCTGGACTAGTGCAGCTGTGGTTTGATGGACAACCTTCAATGAGGAAATATGTCAGCTCTGGAGCAATCAGAGGATCCACCATGATTATCTTAGGACAGGTACAGTTGTATTAATAAGCATCATAGTTAATGGTCTCGACTGTGTGTCTAGTGTATATATTTCAATACAAATATTGTACTATTTAGCTTTTAGTTACTGTATCTCAAACCTCTGAAATCTACAGGAGCAGGATACCCATGGTGGGGGGTTTGACCTGAAGCAGTGTTTCGTTGGCATGATGTCTGATGTCCACATGTGGGACTACACCCTCTCCCCATGTGAGATACAGAAGTATGTGGATGATCTAAACTTCACTCCAGGGAATGTGCTCAACTGGCGTGCGATGGAGTTCCAGATTATAGACAGAGTGCTGATAGAAGATAAACTAATGACCTGTCACTAAAATTTAAAACAATACCATTTATATAGTAGAAAGGCAGAAATCCCATTTTCTGTGCTTTTATGTTCAATGTAAAGTATGATATGTTAAATCATTGTTTGTAAAAGGACCTTTTCTGATTTATCTTAATACAACAATTACATGAAAGAATTATTGTAGTCTGATCATTTTACCTGTCCATACCATTTAGAGATCTCTTCTTAACATGACTGGGCTGTAGAAGATGGGGAAAATATCTGCAGTTCTCATTCTGTGCAAAGATCCATTCCAAGGTTGAGCTCAAGCTACAATGAGACTTCTGGCATGCAAAATCCAAACCTTTAGCTTATTCTTTAAATGGTTGTATTAGATTACTTATGTCTTTGGCAATAATGTAGCTTTAAAATAAAAATGAGAAGTGCAAAAGTCAGTGGATTTCTTAGCAGTATTGTATATGTTATTATAGCAGCATGCAGAGATACATACACTGTTAAACTTAAATTAAATACTGTTACTTAAATACAACTTTAAAAAATCAAGTAAAGTCTACAAAAAAAACAAAAAAATTAACTTTACACATTGTCAAAATAGAGAGCATTTTAACCACAACACATAATTAAATTAAGTTACATTTAAATGAAAAATTAAAAATGTAATTTTAACCAAATCCTGCACTTATTTTTTTTAATGTTGACACATTCTTTATATCTGTTTTAAAAGTGCAATTTACTTCAAATAATTTAGCATTGGCATACATTTACCAAAGACAAGAGAGGTATTTGATTCCAGCATTTATTCAACATCTATTAAATCCAGTCATGGAAAAACTAAATGGAAAAAAATTACATGTTTGCTGACCAGCTTATAAAATAAGTGTAGTAGAGCACCTCCACAGTACAGCAACCTTTCTGTGTATAAACAGTAATCTTGAAGGGACATATTTGACCATTTTAAACATCACAGCTTAACAGTCAATGCATCATTTGACTTCATGGTTTTAAATTGGCAGATTTTCCTTTCAAACTTAATAGTGTAAGTTTTTTAACATACACAATAGAACATGTGACCTCAGCTTACCAACTGCAGCTTGGTACAATATCTTCAGTCTATTTCAGTGAGTACATTGGTTAAATCATTTTAAAATAACAGAACAATGTTCATGAACAGAAATGATCATGGAGGTTAGTTTTGGATCCAGTTCAGAGTCCCACAAAGTGCTTGAAAGGCCTTCAGGTACAACTCAAGAATACGCTAATCAGGCCCGGAAAAATGTAACGTCCTTGAACAGAAAAAACTAAACAGTCTTCAGTGCAAGGCCAAAAATCACGTTTCACTGCAAGAAGCATGTTTTTGAGGTTTATGAATTTGGAGGTTGGTTTTGGGCGCAGTGCATCAAGTCCCACAAAAAGTCTTTGAGTCAAAGCTGTTCCCCTCAGAGAACAATTCCAGAGGGACAAACAGGAACATCCTCACACAGAATCAGCCTCACAGCTTGTCTTCCATCTTCAGAATCATTTAAGCTCTATAACGAGATTTGTTGGATTTTTCACTTTGAGTAGCAGGACAACATTTAGTGCAACTCCTGTTTTTTTGGTCATTTCTCAATACATTGTAGCCCATGGATCGTTCCCCAATTTTTAGATATATTCTAAAAATGCAATTATAAATTAATTTATCTATATAATCTACTGTAGCTCTTATTTTGAGCTTTTTACTAGTAACCACACAGCACCACAAAGAAAAAAACAACACAACTTCATATTTCAACATGAGAACATTGAATCCACAGAAATGATGGGATAACCCTTTCACAAGATCCTTACTCAGAAACAGCACCAAAAAGGATACAGAAATACATTGTAAAGATATTTTAATGAGGAAGCACCAAGTTTAGCCTATAATTTATAATCTTATTCCTTGTTTCACACAGAATCCTGAACGACTTCAAGATAAGATCATGGCATGATTTGCACAGCAAAATAAAGACATTTAAATTGACTGTAATTGAATGCAAACTTTTCTTTCCTTTTCTGCCTGACAAATAACAGTACATTCATCTTTAGTCTATTACAAAGCCATCTATCAGCATTTCTATGTTGGCATAGAAACACAAAGTTTTGCAAAATATTAATTACTATTAATTACTAATTACTACTATAACTTATAAACAGGGCAATTATGTAAAATAGCTTTACCTAAATTACCAATATCTCTATAGTTTTACTGCTAAGCACTATTTAATCTACGGAATCTCTAGATTTAAAACATATATTCTACAATATTAATGTTTTTTATCTGCAATTTCTACAGGAGCAGGATTCCCATGGTGGAGGCTTTGACATGAATCAGTCTTTCGTTGACATGATGTCTGATGTCCACATGTGGGACTCCACCCTCTCCCCCTGTGAGAACCAGAGCTACGTGGATAGTGCTCAACTGGAGGGCGCTGGAGTTCCAGATTACAGACAAAGTGTTGAAAGAAAATAAACAAATGACTTGATACTAAACTTTTAAAACTAAGCCATCACTGTCTGCAAAATCAAAATCAATTTCTCTGCGATGTAAAGGATATTTGAGCATGGCAACATTTTGTCTTAATTATAAGGTATTTTATCTCCTTCTCTTCTCTTTTTCACCTATGAGTGTCTTTCCAGCTCTGTTCTAATAATAATGTTTTGTAATAGTCTAGAAATCTAGACGCACCCTAGCGGCAGCAAATGCAATTTGCAGCCAGGGTCAGTCTAGCAACTCTCCGTTGGCTTGCGAGCTGGAAAAACCAAATTCTGGTCAGGCCAATCACGTCGTGTATAGAGTCGGTGGGCGGGCTTAACATAAGGATGGCAGAGTTCCGCGTGAATTCCCTGCTACTTGAAAACAAAGAAGATGGCTGCTGCTGCTGGTGAACAGCAGTCTTTCGATTTGGCTTTGGCCGCGACTCTGGAAGACTTGGAGTTAAGCACTGAAGTCATTTTTAAAAAAGGTGTTCGGAGTTTTGCCGACCGGATACGGCAAAAGTTCAACTAGCGTTGCTCTGGTTGGCTATGAGTGCAGAGGGAATTTGAAGCACAACCGTTTATCCCGCCCCTCGGATTGAGCCCTGCCAATGGTGAGTACCCAGACCCAACATCTTGATGTGGGTCTGGCTTGTCAGGCTAGTTTTGTAACACTAAAAGGTCTGAAAATCCATCCACTGGTTCTCCATTGCCACTGCATACTGCACAAAAAAAGACCCACAATATGTTACAGCAAAGGGAGAGAACAGGTAGGTAATGGATGATGTTGTAGTGCAAGTTAATTAATATGAAGTGAACACAAAAAGCTTTTATGATGTGTTATGTGTGAGTGAGAGTGTTCAACCTTCAATCTCTGCGTTGCAGATTAATAAAGAGTTTCTGAACAAAATTGCAAAATTGTCAAATTTAGGATTCAATTGGGCTTCATAAAGCACTTCATAATAATGTGCATTTGCTATAAAGAACAATGGTGATTTCAACATAGAATGAACTTTCACCTCAAATTCTGTTGATTCAGTGGAAAGTATTGTGTAGGGGATAACGACTTCTTATGTGACAGGAATCTGAAGCCAAAGAAATGTAGAAGTAGATAAAGGAAGGAAACACAGTAACACAGAGAGAAATAGGGAAGCAGTGGGTGTACAAAACTCATTATCCTATTCACTGCTGAGTACAACATTCAGGGACAGACACAGATTTCAAAGTAAGACGTACACATGCAAAACTGCAAAATATAGGAATTTAAAGTGATTGTATGTACTTTTAAAATAACGTTTTCACCTGTATTGTTTATTGTATCAGTCCAAGGTAAATAAGAGTCAATATATTTTTAGTCTTTAGCACACAGAGTATCAGTAAGTGTTGGATTCATTGGATCCAAAACAAAGATCTAATCCCAAAGAGTGTTTTTCATGGTGTCTTTTTGTCTTTGTATTAGATGACATTTTTGCTGCTGTTGGTGACACTGACAGCATGTGCTGCAAGTCCTCAAGGTAAACAACATTTTTATTTTACAAATGGAATACCAAATGGAAATGTAGGAGTTTGTCGAAGTATGTTGCCATTTAGCTTTAAATTTACTTTTCTTAACAAACATGTCATGCAATACTCCTATAGGCACAATACTCTTCACAAGGAAAATCTTTTTGCCTAATATAACATTTTGCAATATATCAATAGCAAAGTTATAAATAGGGAAATTATGTAAAATGTCTTTACCTACTATACATTAACAATGTTGTCTATAGGCATATCTATTGTATTTGTCAAAAATAATGTTATTCTTTTCCATTTTCATACTCGTATAATTTTCAGCTAACATGTTTCTACAATTACAAAGATAACTAGTAACAAATCTAACATGTCAACAGAAAAGTAAACTACAGAGTATTTGGTTTTAACATCAAACGTGGATGTTTGTAGGATTTCATAACTGAATGTGAATTTGTTTAACATGGGACATTTTCTTGACTTGACAGCCAAAAAACTAGTGCTCATTCCCTTTTCAATCAGGAACTAATCACTCAATTAAAAAAAAACCTACACATGAATTTGTGCAAAACAAATAGATACTGGACAAAACAATAAGCAAACCAAAATGCTAAGTGAAGAATCACAAAGGCTTTTATTAACCATAGTGTCTCTCTTTTTAAAAGATCCATAGTTGACATCCTAGCAAGTTCTTCCTTCCTCCAAAGGTTTATTATAATCTTGAATGATGGCGTGTGGAGCAATGCTTATATGTGTGACAATAGTCAATAGTCAGCGCTTCATATGGTGCTGTATGTTCCTAATTTAAAAAAAAATAACATTGATGTTTATAATGTAGTTAGTCAAATGTTAGCTTCAGCTAATGGTTATGTGATAATCTATGATAAAAAAAAAATTGTTATAACAATCCCCCCCCCCTCCTCTTACAGATCTGTCAGGTAAAATGTTCACATTTCCACAAGAAACCAACACAGCTCATGTGATTCTGACACCAACACCAAAACAGGAATTGAATGCTGTAACCGTCTGTCACAGGTAACACTAAATGTGCAAAATGCATAAAACAATTCACTGTATCTCTGACTGTGAAAAGTACATGCATAATAAAGTCTTTGTAATGCCTGCAGGTCCTTTACAGACCTCAAACGAGACCACGTCCTTTTCTCTTTGGCCACACAATCTAATACCAATGCCTTCCTGATTTTCTGGGACGAAACAAACAAGGAGATGGAGCCCCATATCAGGGATAAAAAGACAGAATATAGAGGGCAGGACTACAAACCGAACATGTGGCACTCCGTTTGTACCACATGGGACTCTGTGTCTGGACTAGTGCAGCTGTGGTTTGATGGACAACCTTCAATGAGGAAATATGTCAGCTCTGGAGCAATCAGAGGATCCACCATGATTATCTTAGGACAGGTACAGTTGTATTAATAAGCATCATAGTTAATGGTCTCGACTGTGTGTCTAGTGTATATATTTTATACAAATATTGTACTATTTAGCTTTTAGTTACTGTATCTCAAACCTCTGAAATCTACAGGAGCAGGATACCCATGGTGGGGGGTTTGACCTGAAGCAGTGTTTCGTTGGCATGATGTCTGATGTCCACATGTGGGACTACACCCTCTCCCCATGTGAGATACAGAAGTATGTGGATGATCTAAACTTCACTTCAGGGAATGTGCTCAACTGGCATGCGATAGAATTCCAGATTATAGACAGAGTGCTGATAGAAGATAAACTAATGACCTGTCACTAAAATTTAAAACAATACCATTTATATAGTAGAAAGGCAGAAATCCCATTTTCTGTGCTTTTATGTTCAATGTAAAGTATAAGTTACCAATGTCAGTATGATATGTTAAATCATTGTTTGTAAAAGGACCTTTTCTGATTTATCTTAATACAACAGTTACATGAAAGAATTATTGTAGTCTGATCATTTTACCTGTCCATACAATTTAGAGATCTCTTCTTAACATGACTGGGCTGTAGAAGATGGGGAAAATATCTGCAGTTCTCATTCTGTGCAAAAATCAATTCCAAGGTTGAGCTCAAGCTACAATGAGACTTCTGGCATGCAAAATCCAAACCTTTAGCTTATTGTAAGGACATTTGTCTTCATTGGTTGTATTAGAGTACTTATATTATTAGCAATAATATAATATAATAATATAATAACATAAAACTGAGAAGTGCAAAAGTCAGTGGATTTCTTAGCAGTATTTTATGTTATTATAGCAGCATGCAGAGATACATAGTTCTTCAATACGTGCCAGCCTACAATCTGTGTGTGCATAGTTTTACTCACTTACATTATTCCCTGATGTTTTCATTTCACAGCTTTTTTTAAAATATAAAAATGATGATCAGAGAAGTAATTAAGAAAAACTGAATCAAATGACCATGTAATACTTGTTTTGTTTATCAGACAGAAAATGATCACTCTGCATCTTTACCCAGATATTTACCCCATCTATCACATTGTCTGGGGTTGGCCGACAACACATTTTCTGTGTGGCTCATTCTTACTGCCCAAATACTATTTTTAAACTAAAATTGAAAGGTGGTGATGTTGCTCCATGCCTGCTGATTGTGTAAGTAGCTTTTTAAAGTGTCTGCCCCCTACTGGCCAACATTTAATAAATGCAACTTTGACTGAGTTTTTATGTTTCTATGAATTGCAGTGATCTTGCCACTGCTCTTTTTTAAACACTGAAATAAACAATATCTTCATTCAATGGGACAGCACTACTCCCTATACTACTACCACTACTTATATATAGTATTGGCAGAGAGCTAAAGTTTCTTCATGTTTCATCACTTCTCCAAGTTCTTTGATAGTATATCACACACACACTCCCACATGGACTTTTGATTGTTCATGACAGTCATTCTGTGCAGACAGATGCTGGCAGTCTCTCAATCAGTAAAACTACTGGTAAAACTTTATAATAATGGTACATGAATTATCATGAATTCACTTCATGCATGAAAAAACATGAAATCATTCATGTAGTATTTCATGAACTATCAATAATGTACAATGATTAATAGTATCTCATGCATGACTTAATGCAGGAACAATACGTTAATGCATCAATTAAGCTATTTCAATCATCATGATTTCTGATTTATTGATGATTTTCATGTTTTCTTCATTGGTAAATCAGTAGTTAAAGTGACATGCTAAAAAAGTGTAGTGTTGTAATGATTAAGTAAACATTACTTCTTTATTACTTCACTTAGTGGGCCTTCAAATAAAGTGCTGACCTGGTCCATCTTTAACATTCATAAATAAGATATGATTTATGGTGGCATATGCAGCAATCATCTTTGTGATTGCTCCAAGGAAAAATGTTGTCGAGAAAGTTCATGTGTACAGACACTTAAAAGTTAGTAAAAAGTCAAATTCATAAATATCCTACTTGGGTGAGCATTGTTCTCAGGCCATACTGTTTAAGTGCCTTATGTTGTTGTCATAACCTGGCTCAAGGGCCATGACAAAAGAGGGAGCGAAGCATCGTAAATTATCAAAAGTGATTTATTTAACAAAAGAATAAACTAAACATATCTTTTGTAATGTGCAAAGTGTGTCTCTGTAACTTAAATAAACTCAAAACAAGATGTGGCAGGCAGGATGATCAGGCCATGGTTGATGTCTGGATTGCAGTGAAGAGAGCCTGTAGTCTGACCAGGTGGAGCTTTATCAGCTCACAGCTCCCAGGTGCACTAGATCTGCAATCAACTCAAAGCAAAGATGGGTAAGACCAGAGAGGTATCACTCCTACAGAGAGGCCCCACCAGATCACACAGGGGCTGTCATGTTGTTGTGAATAAAACAACTATAAAATGCCTCTGCAGTATACTGTATTTTGTGTAAATGTACTGTAGTGACCTTAGTATCACTTTGCCAATCCACTCCTTAAATTCTTAATACGTAAAATGTTATGCCACCACCAGTGCAAAATGAGTTCGCAATTAACTAGTAAATTCCTCTTCTTAGTGACTGTATCTCTACATGAATTGTCAGTGGCTATTAGCTATTAAACCAAACATGAGTCTGTGAACTGTAAAAGGGTAGTGATCATGGTAGTTGAAAGCAACCTGGCCCGGTGCTCTCATACTATAAAACCCCTTCAGATAAAGATTATTCTCCCATGTGCATTGTTTGTTTTCAGCCCATGCAACAACTCTTCATCACAACATCACACTACACACTCAAGCATACATGCACCCTGACCACTGACTTAGCACCCTCAACACTGACTTGACAACAAGCACACAGCATGCCTGGCTCAATTTGAATGTAACAAGACAAAGAGTATACAGCCATGCTAGCGGCTCTTTTAGGCTGTTCTTTGGCACAGTGGTGCTTAATGCTAAATGCTAATGTCACCATGCTAACTTGATCACAATGCTAACATGCTGATGCTACGCAGGCACAATGTTTACCATGTTCCCCTAAGAAATTTTGCACAAACATTTATGGTCTCTAGACGATGCATCCCATAACTTGATGACTACCTGACTTACTTGCCTACTGTAGTGCCACCAGCAGGTTCAAATTTGTGGTTTTGATTGAAATAATATGGATAGATTGCCATGAAATCTGGCACAGACAGTCCCAACGAGATGATTTGTAATCTTTAGGTTCCATTATCAGTGGTCTCCTCTGGCAGTAAAGCTTTATCTCACTTTATCTCACTTCATCGTACAAGAAGGACAGACGGCTCATGTGGACTTCTACATTAATTTATTTAGCCCATTTATTCATCATATTTCTTTTGCATTTCATATCCTCAATATAACCATCTGTATATACCATAGTGTAGATTATTCATATCTTTATACATGTATATTACTGATAGGCTATATTCAATTTTCATTTTAACGGCTTGGTCTTATCTTGTTTTTAATTTTGTATAGTGACTAAGCAGCTTAAAGTCTATTTTGATAAGTGTAATATGCCTTATAAGACAGTTTAGGAGCCCTCAGTTAATATTCTACATTTGCAAATTACTGGAATCTGAAGCCATAAATTGCGTACAAGGAAGAAGACCAGAAAGAAAGAAACAGCTAATAACTGCAATGAGGAAGCAGCCAAAGTATAAAACACACAATCCCATACACTGGTGCAAACAAGATTCTGACAGGATTCAAGGTAAGATCAAGGCATGATATACATAGCAAAATAAAGGAATTTAACATGGCCTAGGAAACAGTAAACTTATTTGCAGTCTATGACACACTGGTAGTGAATGTATTATTGTTATTATTGTTGTTCCATTTGTCTTTGTATTAGATGGTGTTGTTTATTTTAATGGTGATGCTGACAGCATGTGCTGCCTCTCCTCAAGGTAAAAAATACCTTAATAATTTAACAAAAGGGAATGTCACATCACAAGAAAGATACAGGTGTATCTGGCTTACAAAAGCTTGTTTTCTTTTGATTTTTGCCTTTATGCTCACTGTTTTTGGTTATGTACAAATTCCTTTTCTCCTCATCTAATAGGATGAAACAAATATAAGCTTTATAGTAACAGCAGCAATTGGGCAAAACAGGTCGAATGTATGAGTAAATTAAATGTGTGTGTGTGGCTCTACAGATGGCAAAGTATCCAGCAAATTCACCATGCTCCAAAGTGAATCACAATTGATCTAGTGATTGGATTTTTAGCTTCAGCTTATGTCCTATGTCAAAACATCTGAATCCAGTGAATACATATTTTGGCTATTGTGTAATTCACTTGTTTATTATATAATTTACTTTTCACATACAGGTTTTGAATTTCAATATTTTTTTTATTTTTTATTTTTTAAGATTTGTCAGGTAAAATGTTCACCTTTCCGCAACAAACTAACTCAGCTCATGTGAGGCTGACAACATCAAGACATCAAGGTTCTGAGTGCTGTAACCGTCTGTTTCAGGTAGTGTTGATGATGCAAAATGATTCACCCAACCCACTGTATCTCTGACAGTAAAAATAATCATGTATGATAATGTCTTTATAATTCCTACAGGTCCTTCACAGACCTCCTCCGAGATCATAGCCTTTTCTCTTTGGCCACACCTGCTTTTGACAATGAAATGCTGATTTTCAACAGTGCTTCAAACAATAAGTATGATTTTTCGATCAATAATAAAAATGTAGACCTTATAGGGCACGACTACAAAGTGAACACGTGGCAATCAATTTGTTCCACATGGGATTCTGTGTCTGGACTGGGCCAGCTGTGGTTAGATGGAAAGCCCTCAAGTAGGAAGTTCATCAGCTCTGGATCCAACATCAGCGGGCCCATTATAATTGTTTTAGGACAGGTACAGTTTTTAACCATTTTTCTCAGAGAGTTAGATGAGGAGCTCAATACCAGTCTTGAGTCTGTACGGTAAATATGTAGCAAGAGTCAGCAGCCCGTTAGCTAAGCACAAAGACTGAAAGCTCTCCAAAGGTAACATACTCAGCCTACCAGCATCTCTGAAGCTCAGTAATTATCACCTTGTATATTGTTTGTTTGGTCTATACAAAAATTGAAGCGTAAAAACATTTCCCTGTTTTAAGGCTGATTGTGTGCTCATCCCCTGTGAGATCCAGAACTACATGCATCATCTAAACTTCGCACCAGGGAATGTGCTCAACCGGAGGGCACTGGAGTTCCAGACCACAGGAAGAGTGCTGATAGAAGACAAACAAGAGATTAATACCTGTTATTAAACTTTTGAAAAGTGAAAAAACAGGTTAAAAAAATATGAATCAAAATAAAAAAAATATTGATACATAAATGAAAAAAATATATATATTTTTTGCATCTTTTAAAGATTGTTTTTCAGTTTTTTGTATTTTTTTTAATTAACTTTTGCTTTTTTTGTTTGTCGGATCAATGAAAAACTAAAATTATTTCTTTTACTTTTCTAATGAGTGTTTTTTTTTTAACCTTTTGTTGTTTTGTTGTTTGTTGCCAGAATTAATTGTTTAATGTGTTCAATTGCATACATTAGGTGAAACAATCAATAATCACGTCAGAGCTAACTATTTTAAGTTAATTCATGACTTGTCACTGAACCAAAGCTCGTGATATTAAATCGAGCTGAAGATGAAAACAAGATTGTATCGCATAATTTGCATAATTATTTTTTCCAAAGATATTACTTTTATAGATAGTGTGTGTTCTTCAGCATATGTTGTGAGTACTGTATGCATGGGTCCTCTTTTGATGCATGGCTACACCTTCTGTATCATTTCTAGTTTCTGTGATTTCAACAACTGTGACTAGTTGTATGTATTGTGTGTATTGTGTTTAATAACTCGTTAGCTCAATAATGCATTTTACATCATGAAAACACTTCACTTATTTTGTTTTTTAAACAATTAAATAACAACTTGCTACAAAAAGCAAAAGCTATTCTGTAAGTGGTTATCTTAAATGAAATACAACTTTGCTATTAAAGGTTTCTTGCCAAGAATTAGATGAGAAGATCGCTACCACTTTAATGTGTGTACGGTAAATATAAAGCTGCAGCCAGTTCAATCAGGAGAGACTTAATTTAAGAGTGAAATAAGTTTAGTGAACATGGTGCAAAATAGGTTGATATGTTAGAGTCTTTGGCCATTAGACTCTATCGCAATGTTAAATTATAAGGGGTATAGAGGCCGTGGATATATAGGAATATCCCCCTAATGGAGGGATAAAGGTAGCCTGAAGATCTGGATGGATGGTAATGTGAAGCGGGGCTTCTGATGCAGGAACCCTGAGTGCTGGGAATGATGAGAACTGGAGGTGAATGGGGTGGAAGAGGGTTGCATGGATTTTGCCTGAAATAGCTTAGCATGACTGGAAAAAGGGGGAAGCAGCTAGCCTCTAAAGATCATACTGTACATACAATACATTATATCTTGTTCGTTCTTCTCTTGGGCAGCCACTTTGATTCTTCTAACATTTTCATCTGTACATTGCTATATTTGACTTCTTTCCCAGGGCAATTGACACACACACACACACACACACACACACACACACACACACACACACACACACACACACACACACACACACACACACACACACACACACACCAGCAGCAGCAGGAAATAGGCTAAATCAACAGCAGTTATTTAGTAATAGGAGAATACTACAATGCGAGAGGGTGTAACAGATTGCAGATTGTGTGTGCAGATAATGCTGTTAGATGCTAGATAGCAGAATGCCTCTGACTAAATGTTCTGCTTTAGGCAAAAAAGGCGCTGCATATTTTTCTTATAGCACCAGACTCTGTCATGGCGACAGCTGCTGCATCCTCCTACTATGCATCTCGATCATCTGATTAATTTCTGTGTTGCACATGCTAACTTCTCCTGCAGCCTTTCCCAATTCCCAAATTAGTACCTCCTCGACTCCTCGATCCACAATTCTCTGGCTTGTGACCCATGAATCATTCTCATTGGCCATGTTGAAGGATGTCCCATTTCCTAAAATGCACATCAAGGAGTGAGGAGGCTCCTCCGAGGAGCTATAACCAAAGATACACCGATGTATCCTCTGCGGAAATCTTTTCACCCGTGGCATGTAAATAAAGAAGTGTGGCAGAGAGAGAGAGAGAGAGAGAGAGAGAGAGAGAGAGAGAGAGAGAGAGAAAGCGAGAGAGAGAGAGAGAGAGAGAGAGAGAGAGAGAGAGAGAGAAAGAGAGAGAGAGAGAGAGAGAGAGCGAGAGAGAGAGAGAGAGAGAGAGAGAGAGAGAGAGAGAGAGAGAGAGAGAGAGAGAGAGAGAGAGAGAGAGAGAGAGAGAGAGAGAGAGGAAATGAAGAAGAAAGTTAAAGTGACTGGCTAAAGAAACTGAATTGTAGTGTTGTAATCATAATTAACTAAACATTACTTCTTCATTACTTCACCATGTTTGTGGGCCTTTAAATAAAGTGCTGACCTGGTCCATATTTAACATTGATATATAAGATATGATTAATGGTGGCCTATGTAACAATCATCTTTGTGATCCCTCAAAAAAAAAAAAAACATTCATACATATCCTACCTGGGTGATTGTTCTTGACAGCCCTTTGCTGCATGTCGTTCCCTCCCTCTCTCCCCTTTCACATCTTCAACTATCCTATATAATAAAGGCCTAAAATGCCTAAACACAAAGAAAAAAAACCTACCAAAAACAACAACCCTTATTTCTGATCACCATCTTCAATGTAATGTGTGTTGTTATATGTAATTATGCAACATATTCTCATGAATGGGCTCGTGCAATATCTTACAAATGTATGCACACCGATACTTGTGATATTTTACGAAAATAGGCGAACGCCGGCTGGTCATGTGACGCCGGCTACAGAGCTCCGTGAGATGTCGCCGAATCAGCAGCAGTTGCTAGTTGAGTTTACCAGAGAATAAGTTACTGGTAGGCGGCTACAGAGCTTCATGATATGTCGCCGTATCAGCGGCAGTTGCTAGTTGAGTTTACCTGATAAAAGATGACTTTGAACTGGGTACAGGGCACCGCAAGCTGCCGGTCGTTTCGGCGGACATTACAGTTAAGTTTAGGCACCAAAACGACTAGTTAAGTTGAGGAAAAAGATCGTGATTTGGATTAAAACACTCCAAAAGAACTCGCATTTCCTGGGTGAAAGTCTTTTATTTTCCCTGGGAAGCGAACTCCTCGGCTTGAAAGCGCTGTTCTTTACATTTTAAATATATATCTTGGGTTTGCCAACTATGTCTACTGCTTTTGTGTGATCTTCTTCTTCATTAAAAATTGTGCATTTTGTAGTCCTGTCTCATGTCCGTCATTCTGACATAAATAATGTAATAATACGCAGCACATCATAGAAGCCAGAGGTGCCCTGGAAATGTTAGGCCCCTTGATAACTGCTCAACAGGCCTTGATGCAACACATTTCTTTTAATCTCTTGCATGTTTCACAGGCCCAATCCAGCTCTGGGTCCCCGAGATGCTACAAGAGCTCTACTTTGTACATCTGTCTACTTTAGCCTATAGACAATCATGACGTTAGCCCATGAAGATATGGGTATTGGTTGGGTTGCTGTATCAGTGTCTTCAAGAGAATAATTTCCACTGGGGATAGGGGTGGGAGCATTCTTTTCAAAATCCTATTTTTGCATGCCTTATTTTATTGTTTCAGATTGATTTTTGTTTATGTTTTATTATCTTGAACCCTGAAACAAATAACAAAGTAGCCAAACTATGAATAAGTGTATAAACATGTTTTTCAATTAAAATGGAATTTTACAAACACCTCTTCTAATTTTCTCTATAAGATTTCAAAGGTTGTTTTTTTTGTTTCAGATTGTTTTTGTATTTTTTTCATAGACACCTATATATCTATGATACATATTTTTTTTGATACATTTTACAATGTCCATTTGTGGTACAGTAGCATTTACTTTACGATTCAATGGTTTATATCATAACCAATGTGACTAGGGAAGTTGCCTGGATCTGAAGAGTCCTGGCCTGTAACTGCATATTCCTCCTCATTTTGTGACTTTTTCACCCTAAATTTTATGACTCCACCGCTTTTATAGCAAAATGGTTTCATTCATGAATGCTCAGTATAATTGTGCTTCTCCTTTAGACAAGCAACACAGGACACCTCACTAATTTCTGTACGTCTGCTGTACATGTACTCAACAATAAAAACAGCAAATAGATCAGACATAGTAAGAACAACTGAAAGCTCTTTGAGAGACCTGTATATTATTGAAAATGTTTTAAATCATTCATCGTTGCTCTCACGGATCCGTTTCCTCATTTAGGCCGTTTGAAGATGCCCTCTCACTGACATTGTAGACATGACCTTGTGGTTTGCGTTGATCTTGTTGTTACTGATCTATGTTCTGTTTTCTCACAGCATGCTGCTGTAAAATTTGGAACAAGGGACTACATAATGGATCTGCAGGTTTGATAAACTGTGTAGTAACTTATCAGTCATCAAGATGTGGGGTGGATTGTTTGATTCAGTAGCGAGATAATCAGTCTTTCTTCATTTTTCTGAGTTGCTTGACCAAGTTTTCTTCTCTGAATGAATTGTAGCATTTGCTCCAACTATATGGCACTAGTGATGCTGCAGGCTACTTGCAAACGTCCAGGGACTTCCACAATAAATTAGGCTGCACACTGTAGCAGTACACTACTCACCTTAAACGCCTCTCTTTTGACTTTCCTGCTGATTCAATTAAGCATTTTGTGCTGCGTGACAACTCAGAAAAAGCCCCTTGTGGTATGCTAGCTGTTCACTGATGTAATGGAGGGTAACTTTACCTCAACAGATTGAGAGTTTGGGCATGTTGTAAAGGTTCAATTCACCGGACAATGAGGTACACTGTCGTTTGGGATGCCATTTGCCCCCTTCATGTCCTGGGCCATGCTGCATGTGCCCTATGCTGTGCTGAGTTATACAGTCTTAAATGCAAACCTGAAGTGATACAGAGTTTTCTGATCCGCATGAAAAAACAGTCAGGATTTACCATGTGGGTAAAGACTTTTATTTAATCTATTTCAGGTAACAAGAAATGTTCTCTGAACCTGCAGAGCTCACAGAAAAACAGAAAAAAATGTAATTCAAAACTCCATTCAACAATGGATGAAATGGTAAAAGCCTTTCATTTTGAGTATTGAATCCTTTCGAAACAGTGTATTTAGGTTTTTATACACATACACACATACAACAGTTTGCAATGCACTATTCTGTGAACGTTGAATACATGCACAGCTTGGAACACAATTGAGACAAGATAAAACAAGAAAAAAGTTTCTATGGACATACTGTATGTTTTCAGCTTTACTTGACAGAAAAAGTTGCATTATTACAATGTTAGATATATTCAATGTTCAAAACTTAGTTCTACAACAAGATTTTCTTTAACTTCACAAACATACAGCACTTAGACAAGACGTGTCAAGTGATTTACTGTCAAGATCATGTTACAAAAGTAAATGTGCAAAAACTCAAGCTGCGTCCAAACAAAGTGTACATTTCATAGATCAATCCTGGGTAACCTTTAAATGAAATGCGGTTCATGATGCGGTCCATAATTTCAGCTGTTTATTTTTATCTATATATAACTGACACTTCATGCCTGGACAAACAGAATCTTATTATGGGTTCTTGCCTAGGTGTGTGAAATTAAACACAATTGGAAAGTGTGTTTCACAGCTTACATCTTAATTCTTTCCCAGAGTACACACACACACACACACACACACACACACACACACACACACACACACACACACACACACACACACACACACACACACACACACACACACACAGCAAGAAATATGCTAAAATCAACAGCCTTTCTTTGGTAATAGGAGAATAATACAATGCGAGAGGGTGTAACAGATTGCAGATTGTGTGTGCAGATAATGCTGTTAGATGCTAGATAACAGGATGCCTCTGACTAAATGTTCTGCTTTAGGCAAAAAAGGCGCTGCATAATTCTCTTGCAGTACCAGACTCCGTCATGGGGACAGCTGCTCCATCCTCCTCCCTTCCCTCTTCTGCATCTCGATCATCTGATTAATGTTGTACATACTAACATTATTGTGTTGTTCCACACCTGACATTCTGCACCAGCCGTCACTATTGACTTTGCCACCTCTGCTCATCACCTGATCAAGTCACCTGCCTATCCAGCTGCCCATTTATCTGCTATTACTGTAGTATACAGAATATTGAGGGTAGCTCATAGACAGTCTTCCCCAAACTGTCTATGTTGCCTTCGTTCTACAGCCTACATTCTGCTCTGATGACTATTAACTACCTGCCTTAGCCCTCTGTAACACTATTTTTAAAACACTGTTTTTGTAACACCTGTTTTTCCTCCTGAGTCTGCGTGTGTGTGTGTGCCTCAACTCTGCATTGAGTAATATAACTAGCTTAACTTTACTCTTCTTTACACTGTGCATGTGTATATTTAAGCATAGTGTGCATGTTTGCATGCCCTTAGTAAGAGGCAGGCCGGTTTGGGCAGTGAGTTTTGTCTGTTAGAAAACTGCGAGATCAACAACATTCTGAAAGGAGTGCAACCTCAGGGATACAATCGCACAACATGAAGCGAGAGGAGAAAGGAAAGTGGAAGCTGTTGGCTATGTTTATCAAAACAATGGAGGTCAGCGGGGGATATCAATCTATTTTTTACCACATACTGTGAAAAAGATACAGCTCAAACATGAAATCTTTTTTTTTTTTTTCAAAGCTCAAAGGACATTAAAAACATTTAAATCCACAGAGACCCATCCATTTGCCTGGAATAGATTGTATATAGGATTGTAATAGAATACAAACAATGGTTTTGTTTGGCAATTTCAAAATTAAGACTAGGCAGTGCCCATTGATCAAAGGACACAATCACACACAAACTGAGCATGGACAAAATCAGTGGCGCAAAAAGTGGGTATGCGCTATATGCAGCGCATAGGGGCGCAGCACCATAGGGGGCGTCAAAGCGATGGTAAAAAAAATAAAAATAAAAGTAATTCTTTTTTTGGCATTTTATATATGTAGCTGCTGTTGTGCTGTTCTAAATCATTTCTGCATTTCCTCAATGTTATATAACATTTTAGAGGACTAACAGGATAGACTAGGCGCCCTGTCTCATAAGATTCCATCATAGAATGTTGACATAGAAGGGGGGGGTGAGAGCAGAGCAAGCAGGTACGAGTAGTGAAGTAGAGTAGTATGGAAAATGAAAAAGAACAAAGCAAAACAGCTGTTGGGGCTAAAAATAGAAAAAGAAAGAGGGAAAAGGAGATGACATGTCAAGGGATGTGACAGCAGTTAAATAAGTGGATGGTGAGAGGCAACAGGTAGGATTTAAAGTGTGACGTCTGTGCTTGGAGGCTGCAAATATTCATGTTAACAGACTAGCTAGCGTTTGCTAACACTGGGAATGTAGCAACCAAAGGGGGGATTTACAGCTAGCTTAGAATATGCAAAACCGAGGTTGCTGAGCTGAAAACTGGTAAATATAAGGTAGCATGTACAATAAATGACAATAATCTGGAAAACATAACTAATGCAATAACTCTGGTTTACCATGGAATCATGCATAGATTTGCTACCAAACTTGGATGCTTGCAAATATCCATGTTAACAGACTGGCTAGTGTTTGCTAACTTAATGCAAACCAATGTTGCTGATAGCTACATTTAGATTTTGGTTAAACCCTATGGTACCAATCCCATGCATGACATATCTCAATTTTATTAAGGTCAAAGAGCATGTAGCCAGGAGGAGTGTACCATTTGTAGGTAGAGGGACGAAGAAATTAGTTCCAACCGTAAATGTAGCAATGTGACGTGCATATGAAAAGGGTCAGGTGGCCCAGCAGACTGAGAAAAAAAATCACATAAAATTAAAATGTTGAAAGAATAGTGAAATATTTTAGGAAATTATTGGCTTTCTTGTTGAGAGTCAGAGGGCAAGATCGATACCATATCAGTGTTTGTATGGTAAATATACAGTTGGGGCCAGCAGCCGGCTAGCTTAGGTTAGCACAAAGGAGAAAGGTGGACAGCTGGTCTCTGGCCTAAGCTAACAAAATCCACCTACCAGCACCTACAACACGTTATCTCAGTCAAGAAGTTACCACACTTGACCAAAAAATAGTGCAGTACATATTGTATATATTGCATGATACAAATCTGGCTTTTTCCCCAATAGAAAAAAAATGTTTTAGTTACAGTTTTTCTCAATTGCTAAAACACAATTTCTGAAACCTTGCTCTATTTTCTGAAAACATTAAACACAAAACCTCATCTTCAAGCACTATTTACAAAACCTCTGACTCCTCTCGCAAAATGAAACTTTCGCCTCAAAACAGTTTTACCTGTGTTCAAAATCAAACACTGCTCTCAAATCATAAACAAAGTGATCAAAATGATATACACTATCAAGCAGTCAGTAAACAATACACCAAAAAGTAGAAAACACATTGTTCAAAACATATAGTTCTCAGGGAGAAGTACATTTTTAATCTTAAAACAAATTTCATATTTTTCCGTCACTGTCTTTTGATGACCGAAAACATGTTCTATCATAGTAGCTCAAAATTGATCAGAAATGACTACTCTGCTTTGCTCTTTGCAATTTTTTGTTCTTCCTCCTCCTTGTACCCCTATTTTTGCAGTACTGTACCCTGCATCTCACAAACTGGTCCTTTGTCTCTGTGATACTGTAATTCTTGTTCTTTGTTGATATGAACCTGCAACCAGTCAAAATCTATTGAGCAGTCAGTACTGTTACAGTTTTTTTTACGATCACTATGACAAGTTTTTCAATACTTTTAACAACTTTCCTAAACTCTTAACGCACCAACACACCAACAAAACACAATTGGCAAAACAGTCAATTTCATGCTCAAGATCACACATTGAAAACTAAACTCCAACACTGATTTTCAAAATACAATAATTCACTAACACAATACAATATGTCCACCAAAACAATGCAATCATGTCTCAAAATCTAACACTATCACATGTTCTCTCCCAACAGGAACATTTAGTCAATCATATAACAATATCATATAAAACACTAAGATCACATGGAATTACAGAAACTGCATTATTTGATATGTGTCAGGTCTGCCCTTATACAATAATAATAGGCAATAGTATATTGTATTGATCATAGATTGTGTTTTGCACTGCAGTTTCTTTTGAAGCGTCTCTACATTTTTTTTGGGCTTTTCTGCCTTTATTTGACAGGACAGCTAGGTGAGAAAGGGGAGGGGGGGGGGGAAGACATGCAGGAAATTGTCACAGTTCAGATTTGAACCCTGGACCTCTGTGTTGAGGCATAAACCTCCAAGTATATGTGCGCCAGCTCTACCTGCTGAGCCAACCCAGCCACCATTTTGTTTCTTTTGCTGCAGAGATTCAATACAAAAAATGAATGACCCATCTCATAGTAGTTTTATAGAATGTACAGTTTATGAAAAACAGGAGACAGAGACAGAATTGTCCTGGTACTCCTCTTCCTCTCCCTTGTGAAGGCATTTTTCTTATTTTCTGTGTTCATCTACAGTATATTGTTCAAAGGTCCTCTTTTACTGTACTACCATATGATCACGCAATTGAAAGAAACTCAACACCTGAGTGTGTTTCCTTGAAGGGAATCAGCTGTGATTGATCTATTTGCATAACTTCAATCAGCTGTTTCTCAATAAATGCATGTGTAAAATGCAGGGGATATATTTGTGTTTCAATTTACAATATGAACAGCTGTTCACTTTGACTTCAGCCTATAAGTTAGGTTTAGAACATGTTCTGACATACAGTGTGAAAGCATTTGCAAATTGGTCAGTAAAAATCCATTGTTTTGGTCTTGGTTGAGCTTGTGTGTAAAAGAAGTTCAAGCATTTTAAATTTGTGTTAACTGTATGCATTTTGTGTCAAAGCAACAAGAAATGTGTGAATTGTATACCCTACACAGACGGAGTTGTGCTAACTGTGTTAGGAAAGTTGTTAAAAGTATTGAAAAAAGTGTCATAGCGATCGTAAAAAACTGTAAATCTACTGTACAACAACATTTTAATATGAACCTGTCAAACATTGACATTTTCTGTGGTCATTTTCTGATAGATTTGAAGATGACTGTCTGGCTAGTTTCTGTGCTTGTTGAATCCACAAGTTATTCAATAAGCTAAAAATACAATTACATTCACAGCTATTCCAAAGTAATTGGTTTTGTAGCACCAGTGGCCTTTGAGGCTCAGTTATTGTTAATTACTTGGATAATGTGCTTTCATTTACATTTTTAACATTTGGATGCTGATGTTCTCATCCACAGTGACTTTGAATAAACAGCACAATAAGGAAACATTCATATCAATGTTCATGTAATGAACGGTGCCCCTAAAATGATCATCAGGAATCTTATTTAGCTCATTTAGAACAGCAAATCCGTCTGCTGTAAGCATTAACATTCAATAATTTACATTCTTTTGTTGACAACCCCTGAAAAAAAGCAATTTATGTATATTGATACCTGTTATTACTGTATATGTTTTTCAGAACTCTTTTCACCAGATCATAAGGATTATCTTGACCTAGACCTTATCTTTAAGTCTCATTCCCTATCTGAGGTCTACCTATGGACCTGACCTTTACACAAACGGACCTGTGACCTGTATCAGCAATCTCCTCCCTGAGGATTATACCAGGTATCATAATTCTATTTAATGAATAACTTAACATTTAAGATCCTGAGCTAAAGTCAGCCAGGCTTTCACTCTGTGTGCCTGTGTTAGGCAGTTAGTTAACTAGGCTCCGGGGATATGACTGCCAGTGACATATTGCTTTTACAACACTTTAATAACTCTGATGAAAACTTGGAAACTCTGAATATAGATTATCACGACCCTAAAAGACCAATTCTACTGATAGTACGCACATGACTAATGACGTCAAGCACCCATGCCCACACTCTAACACATGCACATAAACTGTAGATTGTTGACTGTAGATTTCTAAATGTGCTCTTACCTGAATGAAGCTGAACTCTCTCCAGCTGAGAGAGCCTCCCGCAGAGGGCAGGGATGTTAGTCCTAGCAGGACATAAAGAAAGAATCCCAGGATTCCCAGCACAAAGAAAGAGTCTTGGCCCCATGCTTATGTGTTGTCAAAGTAAAACGGGTTTTTTTTTATTGTTTTTCATCTAAGGAAGACGGAGAGACAGTACTGTAAGTTTTAAGCCATGCTTTTCTATGTACAGGATTGTAGAGACACTGCAAGATTTCAACCAGCCTGCTTTACCTCGTCCACCACAAGCGAGATGAGTTTGTGTCTGACAGAATAACGAAGAGAAGTCATGAATGTATAG
The DNA here is from genome assembly GCF_031162955.1 of Sander vitreus. Lineage (NCBI taxonomy): Eukaryota > Metazoa > Chordata > Actinopteri > Perciformes > Percidae > Sander > Sander vitreus. The sequence goes on from NC_135860.1 coordinate 15,796,159, forward strand.
ATGACATGGAGAAAAGCGAAGCCCAGTGCGATCAGACCCATCTGCTTCCTGCACAGCATCCAGCGGTCCAGCCAATCAGGGAAGCGCCTGGAACGCGCAAAAGTGAGCTAGGCTTTCAAAAATGAGACACATTTTTACAACAAAATGCACAGGTAGTGGACATTTGTATCCTGGTTTGATGTCTGACCTGTACTTGGTGCCTCTGTAGAGCTGAAGGAAGGCAGCTATGACACCAGGCAGGTAACACAGCGACAACATGATGAGAGACACAATGGGAAACACCTGAAAGATGGGGGTTGTGGGGGTGAACACAGAACACATCCCTTAAAGGGAACACTAAATACCATCTATAGAGGACACTAAACCAGAGAGTGACATACTTCACCTTGTTGGCCAGGGACACCATGATTCTGAAGGAGATGTCTTTCCTCTGTTCAACAAACGCATAGACAACATCTCTAATGAGGAGATAGAAGAAGAAGAAGGCAGTGAGGCCGATGGTCACGTGTAGCGGCAGCCTCCACTCTGTGAACAGCTGCAGGGGGAAGTCCTCCAGCTCTCTGGCTGCTGACAGAGACCCTTTATCCAGAACAGTGAGGCCCAGCTTGGTGGCCACCTCTGCTACTGCCTACTTTGCTTCTGCACTGTTCCCACACAGGTACACCTGGAGCATGGAGGTGTGGGTTATATTTAAAATGGGCAGCAGTATAAATATTTTTGTTATTGTCAACAAATACCATGAAATAACCAAAACCAACAATGAGTTAGTCCATCTCTCATCTCATTTTCCAACTTCGGTTCCTGCTAAAGACATGAATCTATAAAAAATGTCACAAATATATACCTTAATAAATAAATAAAATACTCAAAAGACAAGAGTAAACAGTGTAATTTGCTTGGGATACACTCATTGTAGGTTTTGTTATTTTAATGGGACTTGGAACAATAGAAAGTATTGCCAGACTTTTCCTTATGACCAGTATTAATCATTAGTAAAATAGTTCCTACTAATGCAATGTAGGTAAATACTTTAGTACTATAATATAGTAATTACCTGGAAAGTACTGTTTAAAAGATAAATCAGAAAAGTTTAAGCATAGGCCTACAAGTGCGTCTTACTATATCTTCATCTCCAATTACAGTCTATCAGTTTCAGTTTCTATAATTTCAAAAACCAAGTGCATCTTGTCTTCAAAAATGCTTCAGAAAAACAATACAAATATAAACATTTTCCTCTTCAGCTCAGCTTTTGTTTTTTAGTTGCTAATAATTACTCTATGATTATTGTTAGATGATACACCAGCCCTGTTTGGAATATCTAGTGCATGACTGCAGGGTGTACATCTACAGTGTCTGTCTACAGAATTACCCGTCTTTTGTTGATCTTCACTGTGCTGTTCCAGTCATTTTGAGATGAAGCCCCTGGAAGTGTATGACTATGTAAAGATGCATGCATACTATATATACATGTGCTGCTCAATATGTAATCCCATTTCTAGATCTTCACCATGCTGAAGGTTATTACCACACTCACAGCTTTGTGATAAGAAGATTAAGTTGTTTGTAAAGGGGAGGGGGAGGAGGGGATATCATACAAAGGGAGAGAGAGAGAGAGAGAGAGAGAGAGAGAGAGAGAGAGAGAGAGAGAGAGAGAGCAGTTTGACAGGCATAGTGGAGTCAGTGGGATTGAGCAGTTTTCCCCCAGGTGTGTGTATAAGTGGACCGGGCAGCCAGCCATGTCTCCCTACATCACTGCACCAGTAACAGCAGGGGACGGCCGACAGACTAAATCTCCATCTCAATGTAAATGTGACAGAGCCACAGCCCCACTGTGGATCTAATCAAATAGCTGGCCGAGAAATAGCACACATTATAAGCATCTGCATGTGGGTATATACTGTACCTACACATGCACTGATAAAGACACACACATTAAAATACTCCTGTTCTCTCACAGCTACCTGTTTTCAAAGAAAATAGAGCACTGCAGCGGTATCTGTGTGTGTGTGTGTGTGTGTGTGTGTGTGTGTGTGTGTGTGTGTGTGTGTGTGTGTGTGTGTGTGTGTGTGTGTGTGTGTGTGTGTGTGTGTGTGTGTTGTGTGTTATGTATGGGGAGGTTGTTTGTGTTGAAGAGGATTCCAGGCAGATTCAGGTTTGGTCTCCAGAGGTTCCAACATCATGTTTGTGTTTCTCTTTGTAGCTGTGAAACGGAAGCTGCAATAAACAGTGGTCTTCCTACTTTGTAACATCATTAAATGTTCAAGTTTGTTTGTTTATGTATACAAGCACAGCACTGTTCTCGCTTTCTCTTGCATTTTTATGTCAAGATGGCAAGATCAATCATCTGCATCAACACAATTGAAATAAATTTCTTTCCTAGATTTTGAGTTGTGTATGGTGAGGCATTCATCTTCTATTATTAACAAACTCTGAGAGCCACTTATCCCATTGTATTCCAGGAAATGTTGAAAGCAGTTATTGTGGCCTTGTTTGAAGTCAGACATGTCTCATCATGAAAAGATCAAGTTGGTAATCTCCCCTTCTGTTACTGCTCTGTGTTTATGTCTTTACTCCAGTCAACCAAAGCCTTCCTTAAGGCTCGTAAGCTTCCTGGCTCTGTTTAGCCTTGATCCCACTGACATATTTTAACAGATTCCTTACTTCCACTCATCTCTCACCTGTTTTCCTGCCAGAAGTCCATTCTGCAGGGCCCAGGCAGACAGTGCGTTAAGGCCTTTCACCACAGCAGCTCCAGGGACCAGCCTGAGGAACACACAGCAAGGACTTTAGCTGCTATTGTTTCTACAAATACACAGACAGGAAAGGAAGGGCCTTTAAAAAGAATCCAACCGTTTCCACTTCAACTGAATAGACACACAGCAGGCCGTCCTGCCAAGGGAGCTGCAACCCTGCACATTTTTTTTTTCATTTCTTTTTGATTCAGAGAGTTTTGATGTCTCATGCTCTAAGTGTTTTTTAAGAGCACTTTTTCCAAAAAGACATCACGTCTTTGAAAAAAAAATGGCACCTACTGTTGCAAAATGATTGTTGACATTAAACCTAGATCTGTCTGCAGAAAAGTTGGCTCCATTTTTTTGAGATCATGGCAAGAATAAAGCATTACATGATGGATAGAAGCGTTTAAATGCACAATATATTTATGGCTGAGACATCTTTCATTTCCTCTCCACACTTTCACAGGAGTCTGTTACCTCTGCAGGAGGGCGGCATTGGCTTCTGGGTACATGTCTTTCTTTAGGTTATTACTGAGGTCCACCAGCACCTTGTAACCAAGCCACCAGCATCCACAGAGGGGAGAAAACAAAAGAAAAAATAAGTTCAATCAATTCAATTAACTGCCGACATACTGTTCCACTGTCAGTAATTACAAATATAATGATTTTTGGTTCTGATCAGATTTTCATTTTCTAAAACTTTATTTATTTTTCCAGTTCAAATTTGCCTTCTCTGCATTCTATTTGCATATCTTATTTTTTAATTTTATTTCTCCACCTCAAATTCATAGATTTTTGTAGTGATGAACTTAAATCTTAATTTTTGCATGTAAAGGACATCTTTCTCTGGAAATTTGCTGTGTTTATTTGGCTGTGTATATGGCTGTATATGTGTATTGTTTTTTTTGATCATGATAAGTTGTAGCTTGAGCTACATTCTTTGTCTTTAACCTTTTCATTCTGCCTTCAAGATATATCAGGTATCACAAATAGAAGTGACCACAGTTGTACAACCGTTTGAAGTGAAAACAGTGTAAAGCTTGTGCTACAGGAACATTTGTTTAGTTATTTTATGATTAGTGTTTAACAGTAATGGCCCTAACACTAAAAGATGAGAACGCAATACTCTATGTCAAAACTGCACACACAAAATGCAATATGCCTCACATCTCCTTCAAAATGAAACACTGCATTCAAAATACTATAAACACATTTCAAAATGAAGCATTTGCATCAAGTGGCAAAAACTTTTTTCATAATAGTAAATTTTTGGATAAACCATGTACACACTGTTGTTCTAAATCTAAAGCTCTTTTATCTTTCATAGACTTATATCTACATTTACAATGTTCTAGAGAGAAAGTATTTTGCTGAGAGGGGTTGAAAAGTGTAAACAACAATGCAATGTTGCAAGTAAAACAGAAAATATTTATTGGACAAAACATCATGTTTGTAAGATTAGCACAGTGTTGTATACAGTAGAATCAAACAAGAAAACAAAACTACAAACATATGTAAACCAAAGGTATCATTTTTAGAATAAAGAATATGTGTATGTGTGTGTGTGTGTGTGTGTGAGTGTGTTGTGTGTGTTTGTGCGTGCTTGTGTGTCGTGGCGGGGGGGGGTTGTATGAACAAATAAAGTCTGATTGATTTGTAATGCTGAAATATACATTAGATAGTTGCATGCAGTATGGACGCAATTGTAAAGCTACTCAAGATGGGCTTCCTTGGTAAATAAGTGTAGCATTTTTATTGGTTGAGTTTAGAAAAGGAACAGAAGTCACTTCCTGTTAGATTTTTGTGTCTGAGGTAGAGAATTGTGTGTAGTGTTTTGAAAAAAGTGTTTTATGCGATAGAAAACTGAGTGAAAGGCTGAGAAATAGCTTATCGTTTTGGAGATTTGCTGTGCAGTTTTGCACTTTGAGTGAGAGGTTTCAAAAATCATGTGACATGAAAAGATTTTGTGTGTAAGCAGTTGAAAAAAACTGTAAATGGGCATGAATTAATAGCTAACACGTTTCAATAACTCTGAATTATGGAATATAATGTGGCTAATGATAACTTACTCGAGAACAAATACAATGTTAGTTCCTCCCTGTGAATCTGCATTCTGATCACTTACTTCAGTCGTTCCAAAATTGGGGAGTCCGAACCCCTCCAAGGTGCCTTGAGATAATTTAGAGGCAAAACATGCTTCCCTAACACAAAATAAGTTATATTTTCTTACTAGTCGTGGCTTGTTTCTTGTGAAAAACAGGATTCTTGAACCTCTAAACGCCTCTAAAAAATATTTAAATGAAACAGTCTGAGAGAAAATTATTATTCTTTGGTGAAACTTTTCAAAAGTCAATGTTTTAAGGGGCACTCTGTGTCTCCTCAAATAAAGTAGTGCATCACTGTGAGTTGTTACGAAGACACCATCATCATTATTCCATCTTTACATTCAGTGCCGGAATTGGACCAGAAAGGTGCCAGTACCTTAATTCATCAGTTCCATAACATGATCATCGCATGTGTTGTGTCTTGTATTTATATTCGTGCATATTCGTATCTTGTAGGGGTGACCCCGAAAAGTTGATGATTCGACGATTCAATCAAAGGAGCCTGATTCGACCGCAATTTTTTTCACAGTCGAATCGTTGCAGTGTCTGAAAATGTGGTTATTAAACGGGATCATTCCATTCAGGCTTTACAGTTTTTTACGATTGCTATGACAATTTTTTCAATACTTTTAACAACTTTCTTAAACTCTTAACGCACCAACACACCTACAAAACACAATTGGCAAAACTAATTTCATGCTCAAAATCACACATTGAAAACTAAACTCCAACACTGATTTTCAAAATACAATAATTCACTAACACAACACACAATGTCCACCTAAACAATGCAAACATGTCTCAAAATCAAATAATTCTTCAACATTTAGTCAATCATAGAACAATGTCATACAAAACACTAAGATCACATGGAATTACAGAAACTGCATTATTTGATATGTGTCAGGTCTGCCCTTATACAATAATAATAGACAATAGTATATTGTATTGATCATAGATTGTGTTTTACACTGCAGTTTCTCTTGAAGCCTCTCATTTTTTGTAGAATTGTCCTGGTACTCCTCTTCCTCTTCCTTGTGAAGGCATTTTTCTTATTTTCTGTGTTCATCTACAGTATATTGTTCACCTGAGTGTGTTTCCTTGAAGGGAATCAGCTGTGATCGTAAAAAACTGTAATGGGGGTGCTGAACGTCTGATTTTACATAGAATGAATACTGGCCCATTTTGGGCGCTGATTACCTTACTTTAACTTACATTATGTACCGTTATGTAACTACTACTACTACTACTACTACTACTACTACTTTCAGAAGGGGCATACAAATAGTAACTGATATTATGTACATAACAACGCAGAACCGGTTAATCATTGTTTACATCCAACTCATCACCTGATTCAGAGATACTTGGAGCAATATATTGATTGTCCATATGCACTGTAGATTCACAGATTTGAAGGGACTTAAAAATATATTAAATATAGTATTATGATTTGGTCAGCTATAAGCTGTTTTTGACTTATAGTATAGTCGTTGATTTAGTAACAGGAACTACCTTTTACAGGTTTTTTTCAATTGCTATATGACAGTGGTCACAACTGAGGATATATATATATATATATGTATATGTATATATATATGTCCCTATACATATACAGTATGTGTTCACTAACAAGTCTAAAACAAGACACCTGCTTAGTCTTTCATCTGAAATTGCAATCAGCAGTGTTTGAAATGCACAAGGCTGAATCCATTCTGTTTTGAATGCGTGGGATAACTGTGCAGACTTTTGAAAACTGTGTTAAAGCAATGAAAAACAAACTAGAGCTTGGTCCACATGAACTGCTGCTATCAAGACTGTGGTAAGAGTTTTGCACATGTGGCTCCAGTTGTGCCACTCGTTTAGCAATTGAAAGAAATTCTAATTTGCTATTTGTAATTAACTAATACTTCCTGATTTGTTCTACTAGTAACTACAAAGGAGTGTGTGTTATAGATTCTAAAATCAAACCTTAATTCACCTTTCCTTCAAGATGTGAAGCCATTGTCTCCAGGAATTCATAGTGTTCTCTGTGAACACAAATAAAGATCAGGCTGCCTGATTGGGTCGCTGCTGCGTGGTTCATCACCTGTCCAAAACACACAAATCAGAACATTAAGACAAATGTTTGAGCTGCATCCAGTAGGCTGCACACACCTTTTTATACATTGCGACAGACTAAAAGTGCAATGTTATGCCATGTGTTGTACCTGAGCTCCCTGAGGCAAGGGGCCACAGCTGTGAGGTCTGCGGCTGCCGTACACCACCCTGTAGCCAGACTGCAACAGACGCTGGCCCAGAGAGTGCCCTAAATCCCCCATCCTGAAGATACACAGCATCTCTGGCACAGGGGCAGCTGCTGTGCCCAGAGGATGCACCAAAACACTCTCTAGCTTCATCATCTCTGACATACCATTCCCCACTGTCATGTTCACACTCTGAGACTGGATGGTCAGTGTTCTCTGCTGTGTATTTATATTTCTGTGGAATCTGACCTGTACACTGCCTCTCCTTCTTTGAGTGTGCACAACAACATGGCATTTTTAACCCCTTTCTGTCCGCCATAAGAGTAGGTCTCTGTGTGTGTGTGTGTGTGTGTGTGTGTGTGTGTGTGTGTGTGTGTGTGTGTGTGCGTGTGTGTGTGTGTGCTTGTTTATTACACTTACAATCAACACATGAAATCACATGTTTCAAGTCATATGATTGTGTATGTCACTGTGAGTCCTCACACATTACAGAGAGATTAATACAACAGGATTATAAACTGTAAATCAGTTATATGTGCTCTAAACTTTAGATTACTTTTTTTAACATGTTATTGCTTCTTAGAAACACAGACCACCATTTGACTTTAAAGGGGTGATAGAATGCAAAACCGATTTTACCTTGTCATATAAAGACAGTTTGGTGGGTAAATAGGACATACATAGAACCTCAAAATTCCATTGACACCTCTTTCCTCTCTCACAATTTGAAACTGCCTCTGAAAATGGGAAAATCTCAACCTCCTTCTTTGGCTCTAGTCTCTACCTTTGTCACGCCCCAACATTTACATAGGCTACACCACTGATCTGAGATCAGGTAGTCTTCTGAATAGGTCGCACAGATCTCAGAAATTGTACACAACGCCACTGCCCTGACAGAGCTCCAGGGCCTGCAGCTTGCTGCTCTCCCTCCCCTCTTCGTGCTAAATGGCCAGTGTGTGTGAGTGAGAGCACGGTCAGCGAGCTTGTCACGCCCGCAATCTCTTACCACAGGTTCCAGTTAATCTTATAATGGATATGTGTGTTGAGTTATTTAAACAAACAATCGGGGAAATAAACGCCTCTTGTCCATGAGTCTCATTGATAGAGCCCACGGTGAGCTGGATGGAGCTCTATCAATGAGAGCCAGCTAGCCTCCTCCTAACGAGACCTCTGAAATTCACAAAAATGCATTAAATTGAAATCGGACAAAAGTGTTAGCTAAGCTTTGTAAGACCTTAGCGTAACTGTGATATACATGCCGTGACGAAATTTAAAGTGTAAATATACTTTAGTTTTGCCAAAAGTGTAGCGGCGATAGATCTTTTCCCATAGGATTGCAGCTCCTCCTAACGAGACCCCTCAAATTCACAAAAATGCCTTAAATTGAAATCGGACAAAAGCGTTTGTAAGACCTTAGGGTAGCCGTGACGACATGCCGTGACGAAATTCAAACTGTAAATATACTATAGTTATGCCGAAAGTGTACCCGGGGTCTGTGAAAGGACAGGCCGGGCGGCCAGGAAGCACCGGCCGCTGTCACGGAGCTCATGAACTCCGACACACAATCGGACAAAATTTGCAGTTAGCCATCAATTTTCGTAAAACGGCACATATTTGACCTTTACATAGTTGATTTCTCGCGTAAAAAGTCTCAGAAGTGAATTTAGTAAAAATAGCAGACGAACAATGTATAACATTGCAGTTTCTGAAATATGAGACCTGCTGTCTTGTCTCCACTGTATGTGTATGTGGTTCGCTCAACCAATCAGCGCGCAGCTCATCTAAATAGTCATGAGCATACCATATTTGGAAGAAAAGCTCTTGTTCCAAATAGGGCCAAAACACAGGGATGCATTAGGACCCATAGAATAGCACCCGGGCCATTTTCAGCCCAACCTATAAGAAGACCTTAAGGAACAGTGTGAAATACCCTATATAATCATTCTATCACCCCTTTAACATTTGTCAGAAAAGAAATATTATTCTGCTGCTTTCCAGGGCTGCCTCATTCTATTTCTTCTGTTTCCAGACTAGACATGATGCCTTATGTGAGATCCTGGCCCGTAGATTCCTTATCATTTCAAAACTAACTGTTCCAACCAAACGACTGGGAAGAGAGTTTGTGCAAATTTAGTGTTCATGTCCCGTGGCTAAAACATCTGCAATGTTGTGACACGAACAGACCCAACAGAGCAGAAGCTTGGCACATATGTAAGTGTTTTGTGTGTGGCTGCTTTACTTTGTATGGCTTGCTTGCCAGTGTTGTTGGTGTATGTGTGTGTACCCATGCATGTGTGTGTGTGTGTGTGTGTGTGTGTGTGTGTGTGTGTGTGTGTGTGTGTGTGTGTGTGTGTGTGTGTGTGTGTGTGTGTGTGTGTGTGTGTGTGTGTGTGTGTAGGTGTGTGTGTGTGTGTGTGTATGTGTGTGCTGAAATGGGTCAAGATGATCAGAGCTGAATAGAGTCTCAGCTGTGATCGACAGCACCTGGGGATTTGGCTCTGCAGACAGGGTGACTACCTGGCTATAGAAATGACACACAGCATCACATCAACTTTACTGACTATTTGCACAAAAATACGCCCCTCACCATAAATGCAGCCTCATTGAAATCACAATGTGCATAGATAGCCGGTGATATTTATAGCAGACAAGCAGCACGTTACCTCAGGAGCTTTTACAGTCAAGTCCATAACTAAAGCATTAATGTCTACCTTGGGGGATGTCGCAGCAAAATGAGAAATCATTTTATGCCTAACCTTTAAGGCATCCATTCACTTGTAGCGCTGTTGGAATAGACCTGATAGCAGATCCACTCCGATGACTCATTTACTCGCTCTGCCTCCGGGACATCTCTTTTCTTTCTTTCTTTCTCCTCTTCCTTCTCTATCTGCCCAAAAGTCTCTCTCTCTCTCTCTCTCTCTCTCTCTCTCTCTCTCTCTCTCTCTCTCTCTCTCTCTCTCTCTCTGCATTTCTTTCTTTCTTTCTTTTGTTCTTGACACAAAGGAAAAAATCCCGCACTCTGATCTTGCTATAGCATCACCTTTTATTTACAAAAACTAACGTTTCGGTCCCTCTGGACCTTCATCAAGAGTATCTCAAATAACAAACAAAAACGAGTTTAACTACATTTCTCCCCTCCCATTCTGTGTCTTTTAGTCAAGACAAGACACGTGTCATTTTGCACTCCTACCGGCAAACACCATCTCAATTAAATTGCAATACTGCATAAATGAATTACATACATACAGTGGTGTGAAAAAAGTGTTTGCCCCCTTCCTCATTTCCTGTTCCTTTGCATGTTTGTCACACTTAAGTGTTTCGAACATCAAACCAATTTAAACAAAAGTCAAGGACAACACAAGTAAACACAAAATGCAATTTGTAAATGAAGGTGTTTATTATTAAAGGAGAAAAAAAATCCAAACCATCATGGCCCTGTGTGAAAAAAGTGATTGCCCCCATTGTTAAAACATACTATAACTGTGGTTGTCCACACCTGAGTTCAATTTCTCTAGCCACACCCAGGCCTGATTATTGCCACACCTGTTCACAATCAAGGCATCACTTAAATAGGAGCTGCTTGACACAGTAAGGTCCACCAGAAGATCCTTAAAAGCTACACATCATGCCGAGACCCAAAGAAATTCAGGAACAATTGAGAAAGAAAGTAATTGAGATCTATCAGTCTGGAAAGGGTTATAAAGCCATTTCCAAAGCTTTGGGAATCCAGCGAACCACAGTGAGAGCCATTATCCACAAATGGCGAAGACATGGAACAGTGGTGAACCTTCCCAGGAGTGGCCGGCTGCCCAAAATTACCCCAAGAGCGCAGCGACGACTCATCCAAGAGGTCACAAAAGACCCCACAATAACGTCCAAAGAACTGCAGGCCTCACTTGCCTCAGTTAAGGTCAGCGTTCATGCCTCCACCATCAGGAAAAGACTGGGCAAAAATGGCCTGCATGGCAGAGTTCCAAGGAGAAAACCACTGCTGAGCAAAAAGAACATCAAAGCTTGTCTCAATTTCTCCAGAACACATCTTGATGATCCCCAAGACTTTTGGGACAACATTCTGTGGACCGATGAGACAAAAAGTGGAACTCTTTGGAAGGTGTGTGTCCAAGTATATCTGGCGTAGAAGGAACACTGCATTTCATAAAAGAACATTATACCAACTGTAAAATATGGTGGTGGTAGTGTGATGGTCTGGGGCTGTTTTGCTGCTTCAGGACCTGGAAGACTTGCCGTGATAAAAGGAACTATGAATTCTGCTGTCTACCAAGAGATCCTGAAGGAGAATGTCCGACCATCTGTTCGTGTACTCAAGCTGAAACGAACTTGGGTTCTGCAGCAGGACAATGATCCTAAACACACCAGCAAGTCCACCACCGAATGGCTGAAGAAAAAACTAAATGAAGACTTTGGAGTGGCCTAGCCAAAGTCCTGACCTGAATCCTATTGAGATGTTGTGGTATGACCTTAAAAAGGCCGTTCATGCTCGAAAACCCTCTAATGTAACTGAATTAGGACAATTCTGCAAAGATGAGTGGGCCAAAATTCCTCCAGGGACGCTGTAAAAAGCCTCATTGCACGTTATCGCAAACGCTTGGTTGCAGTTGTTGCTGCTAAGGGTGGCCCAACCAGTTATTAGGTTTAGGGGGCAATCACTTTTTCACACAGGGCCATGATGGTTTGGATTTTTTTTCACCTTTAATAATTAACACCTTCATTTACAAATTGCATTTTGTGTTTACTTGTGTTGTCCTTGACTATTGTTTAAATTGGTTTTGATGTTCGAAACACTTAAGTGTGACAAACATGCAAAAGGAACAGGAAATGAGGAAGGGGCAAACACTTTTTCACACCACTGTACATCAGGAATGTGACTCAAACATGTTTTGACTTGTTACCCCTAAATATTTCGATTCACGTTTCCATGTGTGCCAATATATACACCCATTCCGTTGTCACTGCTATAATATATATCCATTTCTTTTCTACATGCTGACATTCGTTCGACACAAATAGATTAGCCTACATAATCTGGAGAGACAGAATGGGAGGGGAGAAATGTATTCAAACCTGTTTTGTTTGTTTTTTTGAGATACTCTTGATGAAGGGTAAATACAACATTTAAATATTACTACCTTATGTTGTTATGGCAAACATGTTAGGAAACACATTGAAGAAGAAATTCAGAAGAAAACCTTTACCAGTCCTTCCCTGTTTGACAGGCTGTCCCTAATCAGCTATGTGGCAAGAAAAAAACACTCTTGTGGACACACACTTAGACACTCTCAAGACCTGAGTCCTTGAAGGTTTCCACAGAAGTCCAGAGAGGATTTGAAAGTTTGTGAGTGTTTTGTGCTTATCTGAAAACAAGTTGCGACATTTAACAGTGATGCGCTCTGGGACATGTTTACATCAAACACATGCTGAACCGCCATTTTATAAATGTCAGGGTGGAGTTGCAGTGTTACAGCTCATGTGAAAAACTGAGCTTAAATTGTGTCATTGTTGTGTTGGATCAGCCAGCAGTGCATTACTGAAAGAACATGGAATGCTGCAACATGGAACATTAAAAATGTATTCTGCAAGTTTAACGGACAAAACATTCTTATTTGCAACTCCCACTGACAACACTGCACTGCATGCACTGCAAGCAAGAGTGACCTGCTGTGGTGCTTATGTTCAATTCCCGAGGGGGATTATTTGGAAGTTTCCAGCTGTCAGAAAGCACACAGAATATCATGAAGCACAGTTTTAAAGACAGTTTTGAGTTACAGTGTGCATATTGTATGTAGTTCCATGCTGCTACAATGGACAAGGAAAAGCCAGCAGGAGAGATGAGTTCTGTTGGATTTCTGTTATATGATACTACTGTAATGCATTAGGTATGAGGTTCAGATTGAGGTTCTGTCTTAGCTCATGGTTTTGAAGTTGTTTTAAATAGCAGACAGCAAAAGAGGTAGGAAGGCACAGAGAAAGATACTGTATATACAATGAGACAAAGACAGAAACAGAGAGAGAATAGCAGAGAGAGTGGGACACAGAAAGAGAGACAAAAGAAGAGATGTAACTTAGGAAAGCTGAAATTGTGCCTCACTAGAACAAAGATGCTTGAGTTTCTCACAAGTATTCCCAGAAATATTCTATAAATATTCCATTATCAGCTTTCCAGACAGACACGCCTGGGATGTTCAATATGAACCAGAATAGGTTTAAGGAGAATCAGAAACTGTTGGATGAAAGTGTAACCTATTTCTGCAGATGTTTGCCTGTGATGAAATTGCTGCTTTAGAGCTGATGAGATACATTAATAGTTTAATAGGCAAATATGTGCACATGTGTTTCAGAATGTTCTGGGATTTGTTATGTGTCTGTGAGTTTCCGTGTGTGTCATTGTGTATGCTTGGTGTAAAGCAACTTTTTGTGTGTGTAAGTTTATACTCATTGTTACATTATTGCCATCTCCACAGCCTGCCTACATACCACATAGAAACATTTCCGAACTCAGAGAGCCTCATCCTCTATCTCGGCTTTAACAGGATGAGCATTGACTGCATGTTTGAAGTTCAGAATCTTATCTGGCAAGCCAAGCAGCAAAAATCAGAGGCTGGGAGGAGCTGCATGAAACTGCAGATTTAGAGATGTTCCTCTTTTGTCCGACACACATCGCTGCTGAATTATATGGCCTTGCTTATTTCAGAGTCCAGCTTTTTCAACAACACAGGGGACTGTGACGCTTTGAAAATATCTCCACAAAGACAATGCTTGCATGGGATTGTCATATGCTCTCCTTGGAAAGCAAGCTTTGACAACCTTTTTTGCCTCATCTAATTTCTTCCTTCTCCCCTTCCACTCTACGTCACTCTTTGTGTGATCTAAGATAGATGAAACTGAACAGAACCATTTTGGTTGCCATGCTGTGAGAGTTGAGATGGAAATCTCTGATGTATCTGTGTCATTCTATATAATCATATCTTTGACGAACAGCTGTGGTCTGCAAATAGCATGCATCCACACAGCTCCTCCCTCGTGGCTGCAGGGAAATCAGCAGCCCATTATAAGACTGAAATAGGCCTAAAGAATTTCTCGCCTCATCTCCTCAGCCTTACCTCCAGTCGAGTGAAAAAGCTGACAAGGTAGGAAAAAGCTGACACAGAAGTCTAATTCTATAAGGATGAAAACCTCATACTCATCAGAGGTGCAATTTCCTTGCTCTGTATTTTTACAGCACGGAGGTTGAGGGAAGAAAAGAGCGGGTTAGGCAGCATTCAATTTGCACAAATTTAATGAGCAGTAGTGATTAATGGTGATTAGGTAAATTGTTGTTTCTATGTACATTTTCACCAAATCTATAGCTAACAAGGAGAAAAAATTCTAACAAGGGAGGATGCCATTTGTTCTCATTCCCCTTCAAATTGCCTTCTGGGATACAATGCCACAATGAGGTGACTCACAAACACCCATGATTGGTGAAAAATAATTACGAGCCTGCAGCAGGCCTGTTGGATCAGTAGCATGGTTACTAAGTTGAATTGAGGCCTTGTCTGTCGTGTCAGTCTAGTTGTCTCACTGCCTGCCTGTCCTATATCTGCTTACTGTTTAGTGGCGGAGTCCGATATTCCCAGACTGGATTTAAATTGCCTTCATACCCACATCACAGAAGGTACAGCATATACTCCCGTAATAACAGCCTCACTGTTTTCTCTCTTTATACCGTGTTAGAGCCGTATTAAGATAGCAAAAAAGACATCATACTGCTGCTTGTTCATTCATTAAAAGTGTTCAAATTGGGAAACACAGTGTCGATTTTATTGTGAAGATGCCACAGCAGGGCTCGACAGTAACGTTAAAGCTATGAGCTTAAAGACACAAACCAAACTAGCACTGGTCACTGCTTTTGTCGGAAAAATAACACAGATGTGACTAAAGGTTGCGTTTACTTAAAACTGGTAAACCTCGTGGTGCATTCATAATTATTTTAAAATACCCTTTTCTCATCTGTTTTTGTCATTCAACAGCATCTTACTGGTGAAAGTAGTAATTATTGTTAAAAGTTATTGTTATTACATTTTTAATAATCATTTAAATTCCCCCCTTTTTTGTGTTGATCCAAAAACTGATCTGATCCGTGACTCAAAACCGTGATCCGATCCATGAGTTTTGTTATCCGTTGCACCCCTATTTGAGAGAGATGGGAAATTATATTGCATGCCATTCTCTCATTGTTTCATTATTCCATTTTGTGTGGTATAGTTACATATGAAATTAGTTGCTCCAAATATAGCCAGTTTAAAACACAGCAACCGTATTGTCAATTTCGGCAACCAAAAGCTGATGCCTGGTTGCCAAGCCTAGCAACCACTTTAAAAAGTTAGCGTTGAGCCCTGCACAGGAAATACAATGTATTTGTCATGTGTTTAGCACTGACCACAGTAACCCTGGATGTCGCTAAATCAAGCAGGATTTTAAACTTTAGGGTTACAACATTAAACTGTAAAGGATTGATTGATTAACATTAATTAATAACCATTTTAGTTACAACGTTCAAATACTAATACATTTACAAAGTATGTTTTGTTCGAATGTGGTAGCAGAAATTTTTACTAAATCTGAATTCAGTGCTTGTGTAACTGTAAAAAAATGCAATTTACCTTTGGCTTTAAGAAGTAATATGAATATATGAAATATGCATGTGAATAGCAGTTCAGACTGTGGGCTGTTTCATATGAGTAACTGTCAGTTGGGTGTTGATAATATCTGAGCAGAAATATCTGTGTTTTGTGGTGATTTCTAACGTTACATAAAATTGGCTTTGAAGAAGTTGGCGTCCTGGAATTTCTGCATGTGGTTATTTGGTGCTACAGTTTGAATACAAACCAAACTAAGAGAGTAAACCACATGGAATT
>NC_135860.1:15822159-15852159 GCF_031162955.1 Sander vitreus
AGAATATATGCTGATTAGCTTCCAGGGAGCAAGCCAAGTGAGGGGAGAGGTTATGCAGAGGGGAGAGTTGGCAAAAAAGGGAGGAAGAGGGGGAGTGGATTTTGAGATAGGCTATGTGAAATGAATTGCCAGAAGTGTGCTAAAACTACATCTTGAATCTCTACCCCACCGGAATGTAGCAGAGGGAGTTTGAGCAAATGTATGCAAATACAGATACAAACATACACAGAGAAACTAAAAAGAAATATATACACAAACTCGTATATACACACTTTCTCCGCATATGTATGAGGGAGAGTTGCAGTCTCATTAATAGTGTTAGTGCAGCAGCACACCTTAATGATTCCTATCTTTCTCGGTACAACTGCCTCTGACACCATTTCACTTTAACTGCAGGCCCAGCAGGGTTCAGATCAGGACAGAGCATAACTCATGCACTGTCCATATATCAAAGACATATCAGTACATACCAGAGAGTGACTAATTGACCACAACCCCAGGAGATCAAGTCCAAATCCAAAGCCAGATTGTCAGCTCTGACAGGCCTGAGTCTGGCCCTCATCCAGTAGCGGTTATTGGCACCGGCAAAGCGGGAAGCCGCCCGGGGCGGCATTTTTTCATGACACATGGGCGGTGGCACGAGCACTTAAAAAAAATCCTTGAAGCGGTTTTCTACTGTATTATCTATCATTTCACCTTGTGTGGAATTGGCAAATTGGGGCCCCTGCTTGCTGAGAAGGTACCGTGCACAGAGAAGCTGCGTGAGAAGGTGAAAGGGGAGGGGGGAGTGGGGGACAGTTCACCTCTGGGTCAAACGGGTTGCTGGGCATAGGCGCCGATACCGTTGGTGCTCCGCTAATACTGAGCACCCACGAAGCTGATCACGGTTATGTGTCAGTTAAACTTTTCATCTCCAATCCTATCCTGAGTTTAAAGATAGCCTACTTTACGGCTTTATTATCGAGTTGATGTGTTCGTGTCGGCCGTCTGAAATACAAACATTTTTTGACTACTTTTTTTTTCAAGGGCGTGCGCCCGTGAGCACCCACAGAGGAAAACATAAATCGCCACCTATGTTGCTTGGTCTCCCAAATGGAACGGTCCGGACAAGGGGGGGAACGGAGGACCATGAGCCTCCTTGAGCTTATCACTTTTATGCATGATAAGGATCTATCGGAGATCTACCCCAACTTTTGGACAGCTCTGAGGATTGCACTTACTCTGCCAGTCACTGTGGTTCCAGCAGAGAGGAGCTTTTCAAAACTAAAGTTGATCAAGTCATACCTGAGGTCAACCATGTCCCAGAAACGGCTCACTGGCCTTTTCGTCAGTATCAATCCTTCAATAAGGGAGCAGATTTCATACGGTAACTTCATTGATGATTTTGCATCAAGGAAGGCCAGAAAGGTCAGGTTTTAGTTTTAGTTTGCGTTTTCTGTTCTTAGTGCAATAGTGTAATAATTAGATTCTCTTGAGTGTGTTTTCACATTTGTGTGATGAAGGATTTGTGCTATTTAGAATATTTATTCTATATTTTATTTGCATATTATTCTTAATATTTTATATTATTGTTGCTCTCTGCTCTTGTTACATTTTTTTATATATCTGATTGTATTTTTGGCACATTTATATATATATATATATATATTATAACAACATAAGTGAAAGAGAAAATTATATTTCTCAATTGCACAAATTCTTCATTAGAACATTTGAAAAACACACTTAAAATAATCCAGTTATTTAACTATTGCAATTACAACAGGATGCACAATCTCCCCCTCCAACATTTTCAAAAGACAATGAACACAATTCTGCACAAAATATGACAGTATAAGTTATTAGAACTTAAAATAAATATACACTATTTTTTTTTTTTTGGGGGGGGGGCGCTCGAAGGGGGTCTCGCCATGGGTGTAATTCAATGTAGCACTGCCACTGTGCTCAACAATAAAGCCATAACTAAATATAAATCACCCCTTCCACACTCTCTCATTTGTTCTTTTTATTTTTTCCTCAATATCCTCTCTCTCTCTCTCTCTCTCTCTCTCTCTCTCTCTCTCTCTCTCTTGCGCTCCACCTTACACAAACACAACTCTAATAAATTGTGGCACTGGTAATTACATAGAACCCACCGGTAAATTTCACCTCCATTTACATTTAGATTACAGAATATTTCATTCCTATCAATCTACAGTGCAAGACCAATGTGTGCATGGCTTCGCCCATATGCAGACACAACTGTTCATGGCATTTCTATATTCTCACTGGTGCATATGCGGACACATATGGGATGAACACATAGGCTTACACTCAGATATAGGCTACACACACAAAAAGTGTGCGAGCGCAAGCACATATGGACAAATGCACATATTAGTGTGGTAAATCCTAATTTCGCTGCCAAAATATGTGCAAACATATGTGTTCACACACCTGCTCATAGGTGATGGTATCTTAAAGTCAAATGATAGCTCAGGTATGTTGTCTTTATAAACTGAATGTTGTTTTGAAAGAGCCACAACTTACCTTGAACTGTGCAATATTTATCTGATGAAAGAAATCATCCTCACCAACCCTCTCTGGGGTCTTCTTTGTGTGCGCAGGAAATAAATATTTTTTGAAAGAATATTTATCTGCCTCTACACTTAATACCACTAACTCTCAGCTTACTATTTCCACAGTGATGCCATGGTGAGTCTTTGGAGGGAACATATTCCTGTCCCACACACAGACACACCACACACACCCGTTTATAATCACACACACAAACGTACCCACTTCTGGATCATAATACATTCAGATGCAATCTCATCCACTGCGCATAAAAGACAGCAATATGTGCCCAAAACCTAACTGCAATATTTCAATGGTTTATGAGGAGAGAGGAGAGGGAAAAAGAGCCAGAGGCAGCAACTGGGGAAAAAACAGATACCACCAAGATTTTGCCGACTCTCTCTCCTTCTCTCTTTTTCTGTCTGTCTGTCTCCCCATCCGTCTCTCGCCCTGACTCTCCAACCCACCTCCATCCCCTCAGTATTACTGCATCATTTCCAAAAGTAATGAGTGCACCAGGAGCAGGGAGATGGCAAGGGAGAGGGGAAGTACTTCAAGGAATTAGAGTGTGTATATATACACAATGGTTTTCCTCTTGTGAATGAGCAGTGCAATTAGCCCACCCCCTGCACATACACCCAGTATAACCTGAAGGTACAGAAACACCCACCAGTATAGTGTGTGCTGTCTTTTACGTTATTAGAACATTATTAACAAATTCGAAGGAGCTTCTTTTTTCAATCACTATCAAGGAGTCTTAAGTGTTTGTGCCATTGTTTTTTTGCATTACCTGATTGTTCAGGATGCACCCATTACTGCCCCTGCTCCGCTCTCAGTGGCACTCCAGGACATAGAAAATACATTTCCTTGCAGTGCTTAAGTGTATGAGACATTAACTAAAGCTTTTGCCAGAAGATAGTATGGAGGTAATTTCCTGCGTAAAATTGGTTTATTTTTTCTTGTGTGAGAGACGTGTATTCCCAGGTGGTGAACTGGCTGTGAAAAAGCATAAAGACAAAGTTTCCATCACTGACACAGGACACGTTTGAGTGTCTGTAGGTGTCTATATATGTATGTGTAGGTGTCCGGGTGCAGACATCAGTGTAGTGGTGTTTTCTCCACCCAGACGGCTTTATAGTCATTAGGGAGTTGTGCTGATATGATCGGCCGAAGTTCAGGCTGGTGGCTGCAGGAGGAAATTGGAGCAATGGGGTGATGTTAAAGTTTAGACTGCAGAGCAGTGGGAAACCAACAAACTGACAATGCTGGTCACTGGGACAGATCAGCATCAGTACAGTGTAAAGAGACACACACTTATACACAAGTAAAGAACACACACTGTTGACCCTCAGGGTTACAATGAACTGGCAAAACATCCTAGACAGCTTAGCAGAAAGCAAATCACTGGAGAAAATGGAGTTCAAATCAGCAGAGGAAAACTACTGTCCTTCTATAAGAGCATGCAGACCTACAGACTTGTGCAGAATGATCAGCACAACAGGGCAGTAGCCAGAATACTGAAATCATGAATGTACCTCCTCCCCCAGGAAAGCCAGACACCAAAATGTATGTGATTATTTTATATTTTTGTATATTTTTCAGTGAACTTTTCAGTTATATTGTTTGTAAATGTGATTTCCCAACATGAAGATCCCTGTTCTGTGAAAACCATGTATGGCCAACTTTTCATGAACAAAGAAAAACTAATTAAATGGGTTTTAAAAGGCTTAGCCTAAAAGTGGGAGACCATTTTATCCTTGAATGTGTCTAAAAATGTGAAAAAAAAATGATGTGTAGACTTCACTGGACAGTGATAATGCACAATGTCATGAAGATACAATTCTGGTAGGGAATTTTATTAATCTATTTATTTATTGGCCTAACCTAAATATATCCATAAATGGAATAAGCATGTAAAATATCTACCAATGTAGAATGTCAACTCCCCTGAGGTTCCTAAAACCCACAAGATTCCCAGAAAAATACCAAGGACAAGACCACTTTGTCCTCAATATATATAGCTACGGTCCTTTACACAGACAAGAAACTATTAATACAAAATATTACATTGCCACACAACTATTATTTCTTATGGACTTCCCCTTTTAAATCCATACTATTCAATACGCAAAAGAACAGTCACTAGGATGTAATATGTGCAAGAAGCCTGTAACTTTATATTTAGATTTTTGTATGCTTAGCCTAAATGGGAGTTCTAAGACTCAGTCACTTGAAATGGGTAGGTTGTTGAGGTCACTTCAGAAGAACCAAGACACATTGTCTACTTATGTAAGAACAGACTAACATAAGCAAATCTTTGCATGTTGTACACATTCTGACACATTTTCTCTATATACATGTTTCTTTCTGCCTCACAGCAACACACACAGCCATACAACACAGTACACTTTACCGACCATTACAGCAGAGGGGTAATCCATCACTGAGAAACCTCTGTCCACGGTCTCCTGAGAAACCAGAGAGGGTCACCATACTAGTTTAAACTAAGATGTTACTGTAATACAAGCGTCTGCTCACAAACGTATGTGTGTGTGTGTTGTGTGAAATAGAGTAGTGTGGGAACAAATCTATTACAGTTGTTGCTGATTGCTTACACACTAAAAGTGAATGGTTAGACAAAAGCATCAGAACCTTAACCTTTTGTAACTATGCCTTAAACAAAGGCACCAAAAGTACAAACACATTTTCTGCTTTGCACTTTGTTTGCAATTCTGCAACACACTTCTTGCAAAACACTACACACTGTTTCTTACATTAGAAACTTTGTTCAAGAATGAAAACAATCAATCATTGGGAAAACACTTATCTTCAAAATGTAAAACACTTTTTGAAATTGGCAACAAACCCAAACACATAATCACCTTGTGTGCCACCATTAGTCTTCAAGGAGTTCTTCATCACCATGCCACTCTAGAGCCCTACAACACTGCACACATAATCTCATTTCTGGATGCACTACATAATGTAGTTGTACAGGACGGACCACAGCAGCCCAGGTTTATTGTCATCTGGGATAATGTTAGTTTCCACCAGGCTGCTTTGGTCCGGGACTGGTTCACCAACCACAATACTGGAACCTCACCGTTGTATACTTGGCCACTTACTCCCCATATCTCAATCCGATTGAGGAATTATTTTCAACTTGGAGTTGGAAAGTGTACGAGGGCCAACCACATGTCCGAATGCAGAGACATTGAGGTGGGGTCAGTCCAGGGATCGATACGGCACGCAAGGCAATATTTGCCCCGTTGCCTGGCCAGGGATGATATTGCTTGTGATGTGAATGAGCTGATGTGGCCAAACCCTAACAGAAGGCGGGATCCATAAACCATACACCCTATCATTTTTTGTTTATTTACAGTAACATATTGTATTGATTACTGTACTGTAAGTCTACTTTTCTTTATGTTTCATTTGTAAAAACCTGCAATGGTAAAAAATAAACTGGTTTTTTTTTCTGAAGCCTTTCTATTTTTGCATTCATTATGCATTATGCATATTATTATTCGCAGTGTTTTGTATAAAGTACATCAGTGTGTCGTTGCTGCTTTGAAAGAGTTATTCAAGTGGTGCATGTGTGTATCATTTTGTTGCAAAAATGCAATTTTGAAAAAGGATTGTTACATTTTACAGTAATTGCAGAGTTTTATATTGACATAGAAGTGAGATATTTATCTCCAAGTGTTGTGTCTTATTTGGCTTGCGTGAAGAGTTTTAACAGTCCACATTCCGCAACACGTGTGTAAGCAATTGGCAAAAAAACTGTAATCCCTCCTATCTGAGGAGTATGGTATAGACAGACAGATCCATGCTTCATTCTTTCTGTGTTTACTGTAACTGGGAGCCACAGAATCCCAGAGGACCAACCTCACATGTAGGAGGGCATGCATATAAAAAGCACCATCACCCACTCTCTCAGTCATAACAGATCAAAACCAAAATGCAATGCTGCTTTGAATAGCATTGCTCTGAGGCTAGTTCACAAAGTGATGCAGGCAGCTACAAAGGGCCATGGTTTGAGAGGACTGAGAAGTGGCAGCACCTGGCCTCGAGGACTGGACAGAAACCTGGTAAAAAGTAGGAATTTGCTGTAGAATGAGTAGGTTGCAACGGAGCAAGAGTTTGACAAAGAGTAGGAGGTTTCTGAGAATAATATGTTTGCAAAAGCTGCAAAAATACAAGGATCAGCCATATTTGTATAAGAAGTGTTTGGAAGTCAGAAATGGTAATAGAATGCAACAAAGTTTCATCACTGTAGATGACACCTGTCATCTACAGTGACAGGTGTCCTACCTTAAATAAAGCTTGAACTTGATAACAAAATAAAAGTTGTGCAAACCTGAAGGATATACAGTATATCTTATGGGCGCATAAATCAAGTTAAAAGGAGCAGAAAGTGGATTCTCTCCCCAGGCTGTGACTTGTCCCTCTATGTCCTTCCACCTCACGTTTACCTCTAAAACCCAGAGCTGTCTGTAGCGTTCAGTGTTGACGTTGAGCACAAAAGGCACCCTAATCCCGGGCTGAATATGCATGACGCGCCGCGCAGTGCTGTGACTGCTCGCAGCTTAATAGTTTCAGCACTGCGTTGGTGAACAGCGCCATACGCCGCTGAGACACACTGAAGCTCAGCTGCAGCGAGTTCCGAGCTGCTCTTTGACGGCACCCGGCGCAGTTTGACAGGCCGAGCCGGAGAAAGACCCTTTTATCTGTAATCAAATCATTGGCCCCGAGGTTGCAACTGAGTGAGGTTTTCCTTCCCCCTGAAGACACCGAGACCGTGTAATGCATGGCGCTTTCACTTTGATGCTCTCAAAAAGAAAAGAGAGGGGGACACGGAAGTGAGGATGGACCAATAAGGCATTAGAGAGGACGATAAAGATTGACACTAACATATTGCCGGTGGCTCATCTGAAGATGTTCCTTAATCACACAAAATGATATACACCCTCTAAGCAAAGTGTGTCTCCTTCCCTTCTCAAAAAAGATGAGAAGAAGAAACTGAAAGAACATTTGAAGAGACGGGGGAGGAGGAGAAGGGGAAAAGGCACTTGAATTCGGAGTTACTCAAGCACAGCGTGGACAGAAGTGATCCCCCTATCCCAGACCCACGCATGGGCACGGGCTGCACATTATAGCTACAGCAGACAGGGAATTCGGTCCGGTGCAGCCTCCGAGAAGAGAGGCAAACACACACTTCTACAGAGAGATAAAGAGAAAGAGAGAGAGAGAGAGAGAGAGAGAGAGAGAGAGAGAGAGAGAGAGAGAGAGAGAGAGAGAGAGGTGTGTGTTTCTTCCTTGAGAGGACATCTGAACCACTTCAGCTTGCCTGCGCTGGAGCCCGATAATTACAGGACTGCTCTGGATGGATGTACCGTCTCTCCCATCTCGAACCAGCGGAATTTCATTCACAAGATGCGTGACTTTAAACCCGGTGCCAATCAATACTGAGCAGAGAGGGGGGAAAGGGTCATTTGTTTTCTTTCCTCTTCGACGTGCTTGAAGCGGAGGCGCACCTGCGAGAGTGCCTGATCCCCTTTTCTTTACTGAGAATTGGGGTGCTGTTGCTGCTTGGCTGAGACTGCAAACACTTTCCAGGCTGGACCAGTGGACAGGGAAAAAGACAGAAAGAGAACGAGAGAGAGAGAGAGAGAGGAGACGTGAGAGAGAGTGCGAGATTGGATGGATTCCTCTCCTCCTCTGGCACTCCACAGGCGCTCATTCATTTATTTAAGCCCGACCGACGACAGTATGCCAAGCGCAGACTCCAGCGGCAGAGCTCGGTTAGTATAACATCCCTGTCTCTCTATCTCTGTCTGTCTCTTTTTGTCTCTTTCTGTTTCTCTCTTCCTTACACACACACACACACACACACACACACACACACACACACACACACACACACACACACACACACACACACACACACACACACACTCATCACATAACGTAGCCTATAGTGTTCTCCCACAGAGCCATTCTCATCTTGTCTCCCTTTCTAAATGCAGCCACAGACTTTCCAACAAAGCACAGGAGTGAGGCGTCCTCCGTCGCACCGGCCCATTCGCGCTCTCACCTGCACAACATCCGTGCGCTGCCCGACTTTGGCGCCCTCCGGGACACCGCCGACACCCAGAGCCCGACGCAGAGGAAGAGGAACCTGCCGTATATGGGCCCAAAGCCCCGTGAGACCCATGGGATGGCGTGCAGCGCGTGTTACTACCTGGTTATCAGCTCCACACACCTGAGCAATGGACACTTTCGGCGAGTCAAGGGGGTCTTCAAAGGACCGCTTTGTCCAACCGCAACCAGTGATTCACCGGTACGAGAACACCTAGGGGTATGTGTGTGTGTGTGTGTGTGTGTGTGTGTGTGTGTGTGTGTGTGTTTTGAAATACCTTGAATCCTTGAGCTTTTAAAAGAGTCGATTTCAGCCACTTTTCTTCACTTTTTCTTGTGCCTACTTATAAGGGGTGGGAATTTGGTGTTGTTATAGGACGTTCCTCACAAGTATAGGAAGACAAAAAAGTATGTAAACAGTGTGTGCAGGATATAAGAAAACACAGTCTAGCAGACCCAGTGGCACTGTCATCTGAGGAGGTGGATATTTTTACAAGGGGTGATCTTTTTCTTTTCGTGAGTCATAAGAGAAATATATTTTTTTGGTGGAGGACAGTTGGATGTGAATATTTTAAACAAGGGAGAAATTGAGTATCCAACCATGAAGTCATCGTCCCTCCATGCCTCCTTCTCTCTCTCACGGCTATGGGAATTAAATTAATCTAATTACATTAGTGCTTTCAGGAGGAGATGAGTTGCCCAGCCGAAAATAGTACTAATTACCTGGGGAGTATTTGTTAGGTGTGTGTGTGTGTGTGTGTGTGTGTGTGTGTGTGTGTGTGTGTGTGTGTGTGTGTGTGTGTGTGTGTGTGTGTGTGTGTGTGTGTGTGTGTGTGTGTGTGTGTGTGTGTGTGAGTGACCTGCCTAGCCTGGTGGGGTAACTCCCTGACCTTTCCCCGATGCCCGTGGTTCCTTTGAGCCACCAAACTGGCATTTAGTTACAAACTGGCTCTCAGTCTCTGCACTTAGTGGCTGTGCTTTTTGTGTGTGTGCACTTGAGTGTGTGTGTGTGTGTGTATGTGTGTGTGTGTGTGTGTGTGTGTGTGTGTGTGTGTGTGTGTGTGTGTGTGTGTGTGTGTGTGTGTGTTGGAGATTCAGGAGCTGCTCAGAGGGTCTCTGGTAATCACACATTATTCATGAGCTCTTAATGTGAGACGAGACAAACTGGCGGGGCTGATGACAAGTTTGATGAGAAAGGAGGAATGGAGCAGCTGGTATGTGTGTATGAGTGTGTCTATCTGAGTGTGTGTGCGTGTGTTCCTACTCAAGTCATTACCAGTCTGTCATGTTCGGCCTGTGTTCACTATGTGATGGGAATGAGCGAACAGTGT
Source organism: Sander vitreus (assembly GCF_031162955.1). Classification (NCBI taxonomy): domain Eukaryota; kingdom Metazoa; phylum Chordata; class Actinopteri; order Perciformes; family Percidae; genus Sander; species Sander vitreus. The sequence goes on from NC_135860.1 coordinate 15,832,188, forward strand.
TGAGCAGACACAGTCCGACATGGCAGAAATGCTGCAAAGAGTCATAATAACAAATATACTAACAAACTTTTGCGCGCGCGCACACACACACACACACACACACACACACACACACACACACACACACACACACACACACACACACACACACACACATATACACACACACATTATTTCCATATGGGCTATAAGACTGCCATTAAAATAGATAATTACTGCTCACACTCACTGCTCTCAATTTTTAAAGAATTATCTGTCTCTTTTTTGTCAAACTTACATTATAGATACAGTAAGGGATGTGTATCAAGACAAAATACTTTTTGAATGTAGACCAAAATCTGTCAGTAGTATGGAAGTATTGAATGGTGTCAAAAGTTTAGAACAAATATAGAGTTGAAATGATTAGTCAATTAATCATTTTTTTGATTGACAGAGAATCAATTGGCAATTATCTTTAGATAAGTGATTAAGTATCTTTAGATTTATTTGTTTTGGACTGTTGATCGGACAAAACGACCAATTTGAAAACCTCACCTTGGACTCTGGAAAATTGTGACTTTTCACAATTTACCTTAATTTTATTGACAAAACAATGAATTGATGAATCAAAATGATAAACAGGCTAACAATGATCGATAGTCGCAGCCCTAATCAAATGCTCTGATTCTTAGGTGTGTTTAGTTGTTCTTTGATTAGATATTTACTGATTTAAATCAGGGTATAACTTTACTCTATATTTTATTTCGGAAAAAGTTTGTTTAACACACCTTCAGCAATGTGGCATATTTTATTGCATGAAAAAACATGTTTAAACTATAGTTTAAACTATATCTAAAATAAAAAAATATTGGTGTGGTATTTGCACCACAACTCATGTGTTGTATTGGGAAACATTTCAGACGGTACGTAACTTACACAATATGCAGTAAGGCTGTTACGAGCAGGGACACTCTTTTGTTAGTGCACTCAAGTAGTGAAGATTGTAATAGTGCATTTACTAATCTAATCTAAATCAATTTTATCTGAAAAAAGCAAGCAAACAACATGAGCAGCAGTGACTCAGAGTCCCTTTCAACAAAAATATTTAGATTTAAGCCTTCTTTTTGCTACATTAAATCCATACCAGCTTCAGGGTCTTATATGCTGAACTGGTCGACCTCCATGTGGAAGAAGGCATATAAAAATAAAACCAAGTCCACGTACTAACTAATGTAGATAAATCTACTTGTGGAAAGTTTTCGGTGCTGGAAAATGCTGGCTGAGTAGGTATCGGAGGTCGAGAAATAAAAAAAGATGTGCTTTCAGATATTTCCATATTAGTTTAGACATGGCCCAATATATGGGCCTGTCACTATGATAAACAGGCAGCGCTCGTGGTGAAGTAGTTCAAAAATGACCTCTTGTGTTAGGCGAAAAAAGAAGCCCTTCAGCTGAGAGCAGATGAGTTTAACACATCTCTTCAAGACTGCTGGACATGCTGAGCATCATCTTTTGCTCCTGTTCGATCCGTTGTAGAGGATGCATCACCAGTCAGCACAACAGCAAGCTGCTCTTTGATTTAGCTTAGATCAGTGGAGTACAAAGGATATCACGTCTGGGATTTGTCGGGAGTAACTTTTTGTCTCTTCACTTTGACAAGGCATTGCAGCTTTAAGAAAACACTGAGCGCCTATGAGCGGTAAAGAACAGCCGTCTAGACACACGGCCTCCTTTTTTTCCTTCACAACAAATCGTCTCGTGTTTGTACAGAGTTCTGTGCTCTGTTGTTTGGTTAGCTTCCCTGTGGAGTGCTGTGGTAAATCTAGATTAGGATTTTGCTCATTTCTACTTTGTCATCACTAATTAGTCATTGTGATAGGTCTCTCGACGTGTCTAAATTCTAGTTCCCATATGTCTATTAGTGCTTAATCATCATTGGTGAGTCATTCTTCAAACTCTCATTAACACTTTAAAGGTTTTTTGTTATTGGTGTCAGCACGGAGGGAAGACAGGAGAAGAGAAGTAGAAAGGTGTGCGCAAAGAGGACAGGTACAGCCCTAATGCATCCTTCAATGCAGAAAGATTCAAACTAATACACACCCTCCCTTTCTCTTGCTGTCCCTTGTCCAATATCCTTCAATCATTTCTCTCTGTCTCTCCATTTCCCCATAGAAACGCCTTCATCTGTAGAATATTATAGAGTTGTGTGTGTGCATACTTAGCTGCTCATCCACTGGAGCCCACTTTGATGTGTATTTCACTGCCATTGCAGCAAACAGATGAATCGTTGGCTAGCACAGTGTCAAATTGAATGTGAATGCGCCAGCGTGTGTGTGTGTGTGTGTGTGTTTATGTAGATGTGACTCTCCGTTTGCACCCTTGTGTTTTCATTGATTCCGCAGGGAGCTGAACAGTGTTTATGTAAATGAGGTGGCATTTAAACATATGCCCTGAACAATTATTTTGAAACAAGTATTTAGCTGCACAAAAACACGGCCATGTTCGGAGTGAGTCAAGTACTTAGCTACAAATATTAAGCCATCATGAGGGGACAGAGGTGAGGAGACCAAATGTTAGAAAGAAAAAGATTGGTTAAATGTGAGTTTAAAATAAAAAAGTGGTTTGTGGTGCAAGCTTAAAAGCAGCTATAGAGTTGTTGAGTGTCGTATTTCAGAGTCAAGGCCCCTAATGCCGCATTCACACACACACACACACACACACACACACACACCACACACACACACACACACACACACACACCACACACACACACACACACACACACACACACACACACACACACACACACACACACACACACACACACACACACACACACACACACACACACACACCAAATCAGCCATCAGACCCTAGTGGAGCTGTTTGAGAGAGAGCAGGTGAGTGCTGCTGAATACTAAAGTCCTGTATGACTGGACCATTCCTGCTGACCACTGCAAAGTGCTCCCACTGATCACCGCTAATGTCCTCCATCACAGTTTACACTCAACACTCTGGAGAGAGTGTGTGCACGAGTGTGTGCTGTGGAGAAAGGTGGATAATTGGGACAGATGGGTGAGATAGGACGATGAGAAAGAGGAGGGTAAAGGGGGAGAGTCAGACAGTTGGCATCGATTTTAACACTCTCTCAAGCCTTTATTGACGTTTCATTTAGCTAATGAATTCATTAGTGCTTCATAGCATAATAACCTCTACTTGATAACTAGGATGGCTCCCCAGAGGATATCTTTTCTCTCTCATTGCCTCAGTATTTTCTGACTTTTTCAAACTCTTTCTCAGCTTTCTTTGATTTTTTTTCCCACCCCTCCACCTCTTTTTCTTTTACCTAGCAAGTTTCCTCCCTGTTTGTTTGTGCTGCATTGTGTAACTTGTAAATGAACTCGTTGTTTGAGGTGACATAACCTGCCAGCCTCTCAACAACAGCACAGCACGCCGTCAGGAATAATAGAGAAAAAGAGGGAGGGGCAAGATGTACAAGCGCATTCGTCTCTGCCTATGTATAGGTATCTTTGTGCTTCTGCTCAAGTGTGCTCGCTGGCTTTGTAGTGCTTGTTCACCTGTGAGATGGAGATGATCTTTATTCAATGTACTGACGAATGACTCACTCTTTATTCGTGTGTCTTTGACCTGCTGTTTACAAACACACAAAACCCTGTCTTGCATGAATTCAACGACCATTTAAACTTATTCAAAAACTGTTTTATCAAAGGATGATGTTTCACCCAGAGGACTTGTGTTTGCACACATTTACAATCCTCCTTTTGCTGGTTTATGAATTGGAAGTATTTGTGTTTGGGTCTGGTGCCTAACGGCGGATTTCCACCAACTGCGGAACGGCTGTGGATCGGCTCCGCTGCGTGTTGGCTCTGTGCTCCGCCGTCCTTCAATACCCACCAGGTCCGTATTTGTTGCGGAATGGCTGCGGCCATGACTGACAGCTGAAGTCACTAGGACCCACAAGATCTCGCAAATTCACGTATGATTGTGCGATATAACAGGATGTAGTTTCTATAAACAGAACCACAAAACCAACAACAGTTTGTTGTTGTTTCCATTCCGACTTCAGGCCAGTCTCCGCCCATTATGACGTTTTCAAGGTGTAGTGCAGGGAAATATGATCCGCCGTGAGCACAGTGTATTTTATTTTGAAAATTAACCAGATGATTTATTTTGCTTCTGTGCTCGACTTCCTGTCCCGCACTATCTGCCCTGTGCTGAATTGCTGCAGAGCTCTCCTGCATCCGGCAAAAATAGAAGCTCAGCGTATCTGCTCTGGAGGGCTGGAGTCGGAACGCAGCCGTTCCGGAGTCTGTGAAAATACACACATTGACTTTAATGGAAACCTATTGACTCAGCCGCCGTTCTGGAGCGGATCCGCAGCCGTTCCGCAGTTGGTGGAAATTGGGGGTAAAAGTTATAACATCTGCTGTATGGATGTTGTCTTTGGTGTCGAGTTGACCTGCGTGAGCTCTGCCTGGGTGTGTGAGCACGTTTGGAGGGTGGGTTTAGAGTGTTAGTAATAGTTTGTCTGCTTCTGTTGATTTAACATTTTCATTATCAGGTTTGCAAACATCTGTAAAGTACACATCATAGTGTTAGATTTACAGTATGTTGTCAGACACACAAGTTATCATGCATGCGTGCACGCCCACACACTCGGACCCAACAGATGGCCTACCTCTCATTTTGTAGATTACCCTGGGACAGATGTTTGTCTGTGTGGTCATTAGTGATCGCAGCATCAGATAATTACCTGGAGACACACCAGCACATAAACACACACACTCACATACAATTAGTGAGTGTTTGATAATTACAGGATATTTGATGAACCATCTGGAACACCAGCACAGGAAAAAGACATGCACACGAAAACCTCACGACAGGTGAGAGATGAAGAGATAAAAGTGTTTTCGTTACACAATCATTAGGATGTCATGTTTCATTCAAGGTTTGGTCTTATCCTCTTTTAATCTCTTAGTCTCTGCATCCTCTGCCTCTGCCTTTTTTCTTTTTTAACGTATTTACTACTGCCTGTCTGTCTCTTCCTCCATCCATTTCTCTAGGCGATACCTTTGTGTGTGTGTGTGTGTGTGTGTGTGTGTGTGTGTGTGTGTGTGTGTGTGTGTACAATATACCTATATGAGAGATTGTGTGTGTAGGCGATGGGAGAAATATTGCAGTAGCAATATTGCTGAAGAATCCTTGAAGGAATCAAAGAAAAGAGGGGGCATGCTTTATTTGCTGGTCAGTATTTCTGTTCTTCAATAACCTCAATTTTACTCTCTGACTCTGCTTTTCACTCTGCTGCTCTAGCTGGATTCGGGTTTTCATGGAACAGATGTGGGAATACAATTATAGCTCCATTATGTGCCTGCGTGCACATGTGGGTGTGCACGTTACACATATTTGCACCTGTGTGCAGAATGCCTGCGTGTGTCTTCACCACTGACACACCGGGCCGAGGTTAACAGCAGCTCAGACAAATTAATTATCTCTTCTCTGGGGGAGAGATGGCTCACTGAAGGATAGGCAGTGAACCAGCACTTCATGGTTAAGCAGAAGCCCAGGAATTACTCCCAGCCTAACAGAGACCAAGGGGCCTCCTTCTGAATAAAGCAACTTGGATTTCATCCATCATGTTCAGATCATATTTTCTTTCCCACTTTTCATGTGCATGAGGCCCATTTATAAAAATAACTGCGCGACTGAAAGAAGTCGAGCAGGCACGTTGCATTTATAGATCAAAGTGACTGAGGGATTTTAATACATATGAACAAGTTTCACTTCCCTGAAATTGTTGACATAAGATTGAGCCTTTCATGTTTTGCATTGCTGTGCCTTGCACAGAATAGGCTGATCTGGTGCACAGTGCACTGCGGAGTACACCAATACACTCAAGCAGACCGCTTTAAGTCATATAGCCTGAATTAGGAGAGCCACAGCCTCTTACCCTGACCTGCTCACCTTTCCCCTCTGACTTCTGACAGATAGCCCTGGGGGAAAATAAGTGATGAAAATGCCAATGTTAGTGTCAAGGATTCAGATGAAAAGGCTATGATTGAACTATGTGTATCTGGGAATATACTGTTTGTATTTGAGCACATATATACAAACATATACAAATACACAAAGGTAGACAAAAAAAACACCAAGAGCACAAGTGGGACAAAAATGCATGTAGTATTATAATAACAGTGTGTGCTCTCATGTGTGTTCATTCAGATGCGCTCTCATGTTTATTTATCAAAGCAGATAGGACCTACTAGAACATTCTGATAGTACGGGGTCGGTCATGCATTAGTAGCAATGCATCCAATTATATCAGACTTACCTCCACCAGCAGGGCGAGCCGTGCTTTAGACCCTAATAATTCATGCTGTTTTGTTTCAACCAGCCTTCACATCAGCCGTGATGCAGAGTCAATTATCATGAGCAGCAGCATTCCCGTGTTTAGCAGATTGGAGATGCCAGGCGCTCAGCTTAGCTCTGTGCAGAAATGTCCTGGCTGTGCGCTGCCAGGATGGAAGGATCACAGTGGTCTGCAAGCAGCCTCCAGCTAACAGCACCCAGGCCTTGGCTACCTCCTTTATATGGGCAGGGTGCCTGTTTTCCTCTGTCTGTTTGTGTATGTATGTTTGGCGTGATTGTGTTTCTACTTGAGTCTGCTATGGGGCCATCCTGCCCTTGCTGTGAGGTATATTCTTACCCTGTGGAACGGGATTAGTCACAACACTGAATGGAAAAACATGGAAACAGCAGGAGAGGAGAGGAGAGGAGAGGAGAGGAGAGGAGAGGAGAGAAACCCCACTTAGATGAGAAGAAACGTGTAGATGGATTGTGTGAGTGCATGTGGGCCTGCATGCCACGGGTATTCATCAATTTCCTTAAGATTCTCCACTTTTTCTCTGTCATAAAACCCAGAGGCAAGAAGTAAACACAAACTCTGTAAGATCTCCTTCTCTATGCCTCCTTTTATTTTTTTTTCACTGTCATTCCTCCTGATTTGCTCTCTTCTCTCTGTGTGTGTGTGTGTGTGTGTGTGTGTGTGTGTGTGTGTGTGTGTGTGTGTGTGTGTGTGTGTGTGTGTGTGTGTGTGTGTGTGTGTGTGTTTGGTCTAGTAGGGACTAGAAGGGAAACAAGTATAATGTCCGAAGGATGTAGAACATATTGTCTTTTATCTCTGAGTGTGCAGGAGTTGCAGTGCTTGTCGTGAACAGCATAAGCCCCGTTCTGTATTCTGTATTCACAGCTCAAGTTAACTTGTCTCCTCCAGGTATGACAGAGATGTGTGTTTTTGGAAAAGCTTTGTAAGAAAAAAAAGTGTTAGCCATGCATTTCACAAAGTATGCCAAAATCTGTGAACTTTGTGTGTGTGACTGCATGTGGGTGTGTGTTTGTGTTTATGTGCGAGCGTGTGAAAAATAGCAGCGTGTGATTTATGTAAATGAGTGTCATCGGCCGAGGAGGAGGCGGAATTCCCAGGCCTGACGAGTGGCTTAATGATTCATCAGCCTGGCTGAGGCAGGCATCAATAATGGATGACAGAGTGGGTCATGCAGGATTGCTCGCCCCTTGATTAAAGTGCTCCACAGCTAAACGCCTCACTTCCTCCCTCTTCTCACCCTACCTTCTGCGAAGATAAATAAAGGAATGTGCCGTACACGCACACTCACGCACACAAACTTCCACACATGGGTATACACACCTCTTCCTCGATCTCTTCCCGTACAGCCTTATGTCATCTCACCACTCACATGCTTAATAAACTCTCATCCGTTCTTCATCTCCTCACTATCCTTCTTTGGTCTTAATCCAATCAAGAGGGAAAGAAAGGAGTAAAGAGAGGCAGTGAGAGAGCAGGAGAGGGGGAAAAAAGACGGAAAGCGTGGGAGAAAAGAAGAGAATGCCACAAATGAATGCTTTATAATTTGTCTATACAGAAATGGAACCTTTCTCTCTGGAGATAAGACAGAAACATAAATGTTCTTTCTCTCCCCTCCACACACAGAGTGGAGGGAGTCATTTTCTCTCCGTCTCTCTCTTTAAGCTGTATGTGGGTGTTGGTGTGACAGGACAAATCTCTGTCTATTAGGAGACATAAACCTCTAAACCCCGAGCTACACGGCCATACATACTAATGCAGCCATACAGAGGGCTGGATAGAAGTTGGTAATGATAGCGAGGACACTGAGAAAGAAGGAGATGTGGAGAGCAGAGAGATTGAAGGAGGCAAAGCAGGATGTTGAAAGCAGAGAGAGTCCTGGCGGGATTTCAATCCCTGGCAAGCAAAGGGTCTTAACTGCTACACAATCTTTGAATACAGCAAAACCAGCTTTAACAAATTCGGACTGACGTGCACCACAGAGAAAGTTCACTGAGTTTGTGTGTATCCCCTGTATGAGTGGATGATGTTGTACCGAGCAGTCCATTCCAGCCTTCTCGTCTGTAGTATCATTAGCCATCCATGCAATCACACTTTAATGTGCCAGAGAAAGAATCACTCACTCTTATTGGACACACTCATGTTATCCCCTGATAGCACGAATAAACCACACAGAGTGAACATGTGCACACACACAAATGCTCACCCGTGCTATGCTTCAAAGCCTCAAAATAAACTGCAATCATAAATTGCTGAAAGATAGCAATCATTTCTCAATTCTCCGACAGCAGCAACCCACTGCTCTCCCTCAGCTGTAAATTTCTGAGTTGGTGAGATTAAAGAGTTAAGAGTGCAGCGTGTAATCTGCGATCGTATTAATCCTGTTCTTTAAAGCTGTCACTTCCCAAACTGATTACCTTCATCTTCTTAACTTGTCTTTTACTCTAATCTGCATCATCACACTCTTAACATATTACAGTCCCAGCTTGATCACGTTAACAGATAGCGACGCAATCCTATTTGAGGCAGTCAATCAGAAGCCTTGTCTGGACAGACAGACAGAACATTAAGTACATGATGTGTGTGTGTGTGTGTGTGTGTGTGTGTGTGTGTGTGTGTGTGTGTGTGTGTGTGTGTGTGTGTGTGCGTGTGTGTACCAACTAAACTACACTGCATATATCCATTTATCCATGCAGGGTTTTCAATTGCAATTTAAATGTCATGAGTGTATGGTCCATATAATTCCATTTTTCTGCCAGCTGAGAGAGGAAGCATTTAATACTGGAGATGACATTTAGCAAGAAAAGAGAGAAGCCTGATAGGCACACAGGTGGCGTGACACATAACTGACAAGGGCTTTGAATGCATCAAAGAGGAACCGAGAGAAAGTACAAAAATATTGTATATTATTTAAGACTACAATAGGAAAATTACCTGAAATAGATGGAGTGCGGGGAGAGGAGAAGAGTGAACTAATAAGAGGGGATCAGATCTCATCAATCTAGCCATATAAGTCTCTTCTTATATCATTTTCACCCCCTAGAGCAGCTGTGGAGAGAGTATAACAGGAGAAGGAAAACAAGAGGTGCAAGAAAAACAGACTGCATACAAAGCATACTTACAATATATCATTGGATACATGTAGAAATTTCAGACACTTAGAGTAAAGTTCACCTCTTTATCCTTTATACCTACCGTCCTCTGTCTCGCTGTAATTGGTTTATGAGGTTCTCCTTAATGTGTACTGAGAGAGAGAGAGAGAGAGAGAGAGAGAGAGAGAGAGAGAAAAAGAAAACCTTTGCCTTTTAGAGAAAGAAATGCAAGTCCCTGAAGAGCACAGTGAGTGAGTGGTAGGATCATAAAAATACATTAAAAGACACAGAGGAGACCACGGTTTGTAGAACGGCAGGGTATTTTAGGAATTTGCATGCACGCTTTCATGCATTTGTGCTTCTGCCTTGATCCCATCATAAAACAAATTCTATCCACAAAACAACTGGAAAGAAACTATGGGTCATGTTTGTTCAAGTGGAGAAAATGTCTTAAGATGTCCTCTGCTTTTTTGTGTGTGTCTGAAAGCCATGCTCTGCCCCGGGGAATCAGTTTAACTTGTCCTGCACGAGCCAGAGTGCACATTGTATTCAGGATGACACGAAGACAGAGAGGTTAAGAAAGGAGGGGGAGGATGTTGAGAGGTGGGTAGATTTTAAATGCAGCACCGAATTGGATTGATCAATGATACAGCGCATGAATAACTGCAAAAACAGGGGAGCCCTGTTGAAGAAGGAGGAGATAGAGAGAGACAGAGAGAACGAAGGCAGGGAGGATGGACAGACCAGCAGAGGGGCTCTGGCCTTGCATTGTGATGGACAGAGAATTAAATTTTGATCGCTCGCTGAGTGATCGTTTGGTTGTGCCTTGTGACTAATCTTCATAGATTTATGACTCATACAGGAGACCGGTGTGATTTGTTCATGGCACAAGGTTCCCGCTGTTGCCCCAGACAAAGCAGTGCAGTTATTTTGAGGCTTTTGAACACCCTTTTTTCTCTTTTCTTTCATAATTATTCACCTTATTTTATATTTGGATGTGATATTTCACACATGGAGTTGTGGCGCTATCCTGTAGCTGTTTTTTTATTGACAAGTTTAGCTCTTAAAATCTATGAGCAGCATTGATGCCTACAGATGTGTCGAGAGCGGATTTATTTATGGTACAACTGTAACGCAGTACTGTAAACAGAGCATGAAAGCAGCACTTACTGAGAAGCCTGCTATTTAGGCAACATATGTGCTTTGGTGTATTAGATTGACCACAATGTTAAAGTGCTGACTTTCACTTTCAGGTGTTCTTGAGTGTGTTTGCATTCATATTGAGTGAAACAATGTAATACATGCATATTTCCATTTTAAAAATTGTCAATTTTAGGACAGTGCAGCAGGACATTAACCTTAACATACAATGGAGATGTTTTTGAGGCAAAACAATTAACTTTTCTTAACTAACCAAATCAGTCACTTGATCTTAATCCAACTGAACATCTGATTAATTACTAAAGTAAAGACTAAAAGCAAAACGTCCCCGGGATTGCTGAACTACAGGCCTGACAGAGTATTACCAGGAAGGCCACCAAATGTTTGCTAATGTCTATGGGACTATTATATGTTTATTGTAATTGCATAGTTTCTTTTGGTCAACTATGTTTAAAAAGGGTTGCAATTCCTGTACGTTTCATTTTTACGAGGCAGGAAGGATCTAACAGAAGATACTTTTTGGTTGCATCATGGTAAAAATTTAGGATCCAGGGACTTTGGACTCAGGATATCTCAGCCTGCTTTACCACTTATGATCAAGTCTGTTTCTTGCAAGTCTTCCAATTTTATGAACGTGCAATACTAACTCATTGGAGTGCCACTATAAAGATAGAAGTTGGCACTTTAACTCTTGGTTATTGTTCCATTTCAAATGCCATTTGCAGGAGTACAGACCCAACACAATAAAAAAAGTATGCTGTAGGTCTATAAACAGTGTAATTCTTTATTACCATATATATATTCTCCCACAGTAGTGATATTTAAACTCTCACTTTAAGGATCAAATGCAGGAAGAAGCACTCCTTATTTAAACGAGACAAGGGCACAGGGCAAATTAGCAAATATAATCTCTTCATCATTTATTCATTCAGTTTGTTTGTCTTGCATGCTGCTCAATTTAAAAGGTCAGAGGGAGACAGAACATTTGGTTATATTTTTGAACAAGACACAAAGTAAAGGAAGAGACAAACGTTGGTGATTCATGTTGTATAGGCTGGTGCTTAAGATAGCATATACAGTTTACATAGAAACATAATACATGACACACCTGATACTGGATCATTGGAATACACTTTGTCCTTTTCTGTGTATTTGGTGGTAATCTTGTATTGTGAATTATTTTAGCCAGTCTAATACTGTCTTCTTAACAGAGTTGGTTTCTGGCAGTGCATAAGATGACCGAGCTCATTGGCACTAACACATCTGTCCTTTTGGCTGTAAGAAAACTCTGACTGTTTCTATGGTCAACACATCTGCGGTTTTTGCTATGGTTGCTCTATGTGCTTGTTCTGGCCATACTTCTAACTGACTTTAATGATCTGGAGCAAACAAAGATACACAAACATTTTTAGATGGTTTCGCATAGACAAAAACACAGGCTGGGATGTACATGCAGATGAATACACACACATCAAATGAATAAATGGGTGGGTACTGGCCATAGAGGCATATTAAAGGCAGTGAAGGGAGATGCTTTATGGCTGTAAATATCAGCTCATTAACACTCAGCTATCCTGTTTGGCAGTCTGTGTGTGAGTGTGCACAAGTGTGTCTGCCGCTGAGATCTACAGGTCATTACAGTAACAAGCAACTTAGCCCTCAGGTCAGCTGTCATTAGCTACAGAAGAATGGCCAGAAATCAACACGGCACCGCCAGACTCTCACACCGCCAGACTCTCTCCACTTGTGCATGCGTGAATGCATGTGTGTCTGATGGAGAATCACAGGAACACTTTAGAGACTGGCAGCAAAGAAAACAAAGAGGCAGATACTAAATAGACTGAGAGAGGGGGACAGAGCGGGAGGCAAACAGAATGAAATAACAGCTGAATAATTTTTTACCACAAATGGAATTGTTTCTATTCATTACAGTGGCCAAGTTAGGGTGATAATTACAGTATAGCTGAAGATAATTAAATACTTAATTGGGCTTGATAAACAGTTATGAATTGTTTATTGAATTGTTCTCACAAGGTACAATTAGCAATTAGAAGTTCTCTGAATTCATAAATGTCTCCTATTCACAGTTTGTCCCGGTGTCACTCTCCTCTCCTCTCCTCTCCTGCATTTTACAGATGTTGCTTTGTGCAAGGCAACACTAGACTATTGTGGATACACTTTTTGCTACTTTTCATTTTCCATCGTTATATTTTTTCTTTAGTTACAAAATAGGCAATCTTGGAACACAGTCTGATGACGAGTTAGCTTCTGGGGGCAATGGCTAATATTTCCAAGTAGTGCAGGTGCACAGTACTACAGGACACACCGACGAAACAGTCACAGTTTGGTTAAAGTCACATTTAGGCACCAAAACTACTTGGTTAGGTTTAGGGAAAGACCATGGTTTGGATTAAAATAATTATAATAATAATATGTTAATCCAGGAAGTTATCTCAGGGGGTGTGTCGTGTAGCCTACGAGACTGACCCATCTCAATATTTCTGGGTGTCCGGTATAGCCAGCGGATATCCAGGTGCCAGGTTTTGAGAATTTGATTTGTAGTTGAGAGGAGACGTCTTTATGAACAGATATCTGCATAGGAATGCAGATAAAAGTGAAAGCGAATAAAAGGCTAAATTGTTGTCAGATTATGGCCGATGGGGACCAAGATGGCAATCGGCCAATGCATTGTGCCTCTTTTGCTCTCCACACAGACTGTTTACCTGCACTCAAACAAATCCGGGTCAAACGGAAACCAGAACGTTTTCAATACCAACTATTTTGTCCCGTTGCTTACAGATTCCTCATTCATATGCAGGTATCTGTTAATAGAGATTACAGAATATGAAACAATACATTTTATTATGAGTCAATTAAATAATTATGAATTAATAATAATTAATGGTGCTCATTAGTTCTTGTCTGTAAATCAGTACCTTTATACTTAATTTACTTATAGGTTTAAAAAAAAAAGTCAAGGGCAGCAGTCTCAAAAATCATAATAACAGATCATATGCAGAAGCAATAAGACAGTATGTACTACATGTAACTACCTGCATTATTACAGACATAAAGAGAGGGTTTATAAAGAGACATAATGCTAATTTGCATGTAACTTTTATGGCCTGTGTTTATAACAGCAATTACTATAACAATAGTTTTCTCAAAGTAAGCCATATTCATGAAGTTTTTACTGTTTCTCCCCCACTGCAGTAGAAGTTCTCTTCAGATAATATATTTGAACAGAGAGAATCTGTTACCAACAGTATGTTGCTACTGGGCAACTCTCTCGCTGGATTTATTATGCATGCTGAGTGTTATTCCGGCCTATTTTTTTTGCTAGTTTGGATATATTTTGAATTTCATACTGAACCAAGATTGCAATTAAAACTTGTGTTGCTATGCTGTTAACAATTATCACATCTGACTAGTTTTGTCTTAGTATGTCCAAGCCAACTAATTGAACAAGTACGAGGACACAGAAATTAATAATCTTCTGCTAATGGTGTTCAAGTACTCGCACTTCTCTATGCACATCTAGTCACAGTCACTTATCCACACATGCTTATCAAAGCATAAAGACAGAGAGCAAACAAAATCTTTTTTACATAAAAATCTCTGACTTTATGTGTATTTAGGGGTTATCTTTTGTAGGCTTAAATAAGGTTGTTTTTATTCTTTTTATTTCATAATTTTTCTCCCACAGTGACATCCCATTTGTCAAGCCTATATCTCTCCCTGTTGAGCTCTCCCTGCATTATGATTGAAATACATCAAATTAAGGAGGCAAAATTATCTCCAAATGCTGTGGCTGTACTGTGATATCAGTCTGTTAGTCCTCCCTCACACTCTCTAGGATGCATCCAGCCATCCATGAAAATGCTGTTCAATATTTAATTACAACCATCGAGAAAGTGACCAGTGAGATGAGTGAAACAAATTAGCGCAAGTACAGTGTACAAGTACAGTACATGAAGTTTAAATGCAAACTATCTTCATTCATCTTTATTTTATCATATTTGGTTTTATTTTTATTTTTAAATTTCATAACCACTTATGAACCAACAAACGTTAAAATGTGTTTTGTCGACACGTTTGACTACTAAGCTTGCTTTAAGTTGATGTAAATAAACAGAAAATGATTTAGATTAAGAAGAGAAAAAGCAAACAGCACATTTAAAAAAACAGTTGATGGCCAGTAGTCTAGTGAAGATAATTCTAAATTCAAACTTGGCTTCAAACAGACATCGAGCCTCTCTCTGTCCTTGAGCTACCACCTGCAGTCATCTTACTGTGTAAGATGTTAGTAAGAGTTAAGTTATGATAGTGACGAGCATGTTATCTACAGTAGGTGTCTCTGATTTTCTGTGCAGATCAGCAGACTTGAAGGTCAAGATCACCTAACAAAGAATTCTGAAAAGCTTTTAGTTATGCTTATTTGAAGTCTGCATAAGTCTACAGTATGCTTACAACTCATAATGGTGTCATTTTCTTTATTTTATATGCTATAAAAGTCAGACATCCAAAAAACCAAGAGGGCCGTTTGGATAGGTACGATGGCAGTGACAGGGTGATTGCATCAGAGAGCTGTAGCCACAGCTTCAATCTTGGGACTTTGTCTTCCTAAAGAGTTTTTCATGAATACATTGTATAGCATTACTTTCCAGTGCATACATTTTCAAACACTGACATACCACATGTGTAAAACACTGACCTGTTCATTTCCACAGAAGCTTGATACATTGAATTACATGCGTGTTTGTGCTTGAAACTCTGGTTATGGTTCATAAAACTCTTATTTGTGGCATAATTTCTGCTATGAAGAGGAATAACATGGCACTTCTCACACAAACTGAGGATAAGCAAAAAGAGAGAGAAAAAGCTTGGAAACTCATTCGCATTCACAGCCTCGCACAAACACTCACACACATAATCATGCGAACAATCACTGTCCATTCAGGTCTGCAGATATCACTTGTGCTTTCTCCGCAAACAGATTTATGCTAGTGAGGTAAATTGAGGTCTAGATTAATTTAGCACTGGTATATCGGGTTGTCAGACTGTGTGTGACTGTGCATGCATAAGTGTTTGTGGAGATGTAATTCTGTAAGTGTGTCTATGCAATCTGTGTTGGTGCACAAGGGTAGAAATCATATATGAGGTGTATACATGTAAGGCAAATTAGTATTCAGCAGGAAAATGTCTCCACCATATACAAATGGCTCCTGAGTTGAAACACACACGCATACACACACGTTTTCTGCTTTCATGCATTTAAACCTTTTGGCATGTACATTCGCCCCTCTTTCCTTATATATTTTCTCCTCTTCAAAATAATTACCCTGACAGAACACAGAGAGGCGAGAAGAAAAGGTTTGGGGGTACAAAGGCAAGCACACACAAAAATATACACATGCACAACACATATAATGAGTATATAAAGACGTGCACTTAAACAGCTCCTGTGTAATCTTGCATAAGCCCAAAGGTTGACAAATACACAGCATTTAACACAATCTCATTACCCTGGCAGCAATCAAAAGAAGGCTGCTCTGGGTGAGTAGATCATTTCCTGGTCGTGATTTAAGCCTGCAAGGCCAACCGATACCATGGCGCACACACACACACGCACACGCACACACACACATATATATACACACACACAAGATCAATATATGTTAGTTACCTTTCTGTAGATTTCAGTATAGGAGAGTCCTGACAGAATGGTTGTTCTTTCAGTCTCCTCTCCTCTTCATATTCAGATTTAAAGCCAAATGGAAAGGGCCTGAGGAAGGACAGTTTTGTGTGTGTGTGTGTGTGTGTGTGTGTGTGTGTGTGTGTGTGTGTGTGTGTGCGTGCGTGCATGCGTGTGTCTGCGAGGGCAGGCAGGGGTCATTTCTCCTCTTACCTGCATTCCTATTCTCCCTCTCTTTTCCTCTCACCTCTGTTCCTGTGTGCAGGCATATTACTGAAGCAAATTGGGGCCAATAGACTCTGTCAGTGCATGACCCAGGGCTCACCAAACAGAAAAGAAGCAAGCGAGACACAGAGAAAAAGACAAACAGAGGGAATAAAAGGGGATAAAAAGGAAAAAAGAAAAATAGCAAGTTGGAAAAAAAACAGGCCGGAACAGCACGAGAGCTACCAAAGAGAGGGAGAAAAAAAAACGGAGATGGATGGAGGGAAGGAAAGAAGCAGAGGAGGATAGAGAGTGAGAGAAAGAAGTGACAACCCCAAATTAAATTCCCATCATGTCAGTGTAGAACAGAATTCAATAGTGTTTATTGGCAGCCCCCAGCCTCAGGGAAATTACATTCTGAAGCAGAGCATGGCATGAATACACACACACCCCTGAACACACACATAGCACACATAGCACACAAGCAAGCACACACATCTATCATACACAACACTGTGCATGTCCTCGGACCAACAAAAAAAAGAAAGCCCTCTGGCTGATGTGAGCATGCAGACAAGCGAATTATCGCCTGAGGTCCATGTGCCATTTTTTGCAGTGCATGTGTATCTGTCTGGCCATGCGCTATTTGCACGCCTTTATTGTGTGTGTATTTTTCTGGAACTTTCTTGTCTTCAAATGCACTATTTTGCCAGTGTACAAATGAGTAAGTTGTGCATTTTAGATGCTTACTTTTTCTGTCTGTTGGCCACAATTGCCACTTTCTCTGCAGTTAGACTTTGACTATTTGCTTTTATAGTTCATATGCAGGTTTCTATTACAGTGGCTGTATTAAATGTGTCCCCAGGCTCAAGTTGCAATGAGCACAGGGCTTCAGTGCCTTTGTCCAACCTCCAGCAGCAGCAGCAAAGGCAGCGTACTTTAATGGGAAGCCGTTTAACAGTTTTATGCAGAGCACATGTAGAGGCTATTACTGCTGATGTCTCTGGGATGCAGATTTGCTCTAAATGGCTAACAATCTGACATTCTTTCAACCCCCCCTCACCCACTCCCCTTGCTCTCTATCACTGCCCCTCTAACCCTTTATGTCTCTGTCTGTATGCCTCTATCTCGACTCTCTCTCTCGTTTCTTTCCCCTATTCCTCCAATGCACTCACTCATTCTCTCGTCTCTCTCCTTCTCCAGGAGCGTGCAGAGAGGGCTTTGGGCTGCTCAGTGGAGGATCTGAAGGCTCTTTTCTACTGTGAGCTGTGTCACAAGCAGTACTTCAGACACCAGGAGTTTGACAACCACATCAACTCCTACGACCATGCACACAAACAGGTACATGGGATGCACCAGCACTACAGCCACACACATACATGCACGCACGCACACGCACACGCACACGCACACACACACACACACACATTTTTTTATGATCTCTTGTCATGGAATTTGGGTATGTTAGCATTATGCATGTTGATACTTTACATTTTCATGTCAATCTGCCCATTGGATACAGTTTCCCAGCAGGTAACAGTAGGAGTGTGACAACTGCGTCATCTCTTACAAGCACTCACACAGAGGTGGAACACCTCAACTCGAGGTGGATACTCACACATATGATGTATACACACACACACACACACACACACACACACACACACACACACACACACACACACACACACACACACACATTGCTCTGCATTTATACTTTAGATTTCCATTTTAACAGGCAGATTGATATCTGAGATCTTTTTGATCCCACGCAGGGCAATTTTAGTCACAGCAGTTAACCGCAGTATAAAAACTATATACAGTACATTATCAAGCGTAGAATAAAAATAGAGGTACTAAATACATAATATATTTGTTTTGGGGTCCCACAGACCCAGCTGCTGTATGTGTAAGAATAATAATAATTGCAAAGTCAAACATATGTTATGTTATTTTTTTTTTCTTCTGACCCTATCAAAACATGTATGTACATATCTAGAAAGATTCTCAAGTGATAACCCACCAAAATGACCTAAATGCATTGCTGTCACACCTAATAAGGACATAATTCAGGTTTTATGTTGTTTGGGCTATGCATGAACAAATATATTTTGCTTTTGCTCGCTTAAAAGTTATTCACAGACAAAGACATGTACAGCATGTTAGACAGTGATGCTACTTATGTTTGGTGCCAGTTGGTATAAACAAAACAAAACCGTAATAACTGAAATTAAAATGATTACTTATTTGGGATTTCGGAGGGATAGTCCTACGTAATATAGAACAAATCAAAACCCATTGTATTTAACCATGTTTCAAATTTGGGGCCTGATAGCCCAAACAGAAGTAAAGGGACATCTTTAGTGGACTATTAAAAGCAAAGCAATTCTCATCAAGGTGGTAAAACAATTTGAAGTATTTTTATCGAGCTGTAAAGAGGTCTCAGTAGAGCAAGCAGATCATTAGGATATTACATCAGAAATAATGTGACCCAGTAGTTGAACCAGGTGACTAACAAGTTTACAATAAATACATACAAAAATACAATTGAATGGAGGAATACTGTAGAATCAGGTGGATACATTGTCTTATTCTTAGCCCTGTAGAAAATAAAAACAATAACCAAAGCAACCGGAGTTGAAACTGAAAAACAAAGAATCTGAATGCACAGCATTTACTTCATCTTCAAGTCCAGAATGTATGATGATAGAAGAATAATGTTGCTCTCGTTTAAAATTTAGGGCACTTAATTCGTATGTATCTGGTACATAAGGATGTTGGTACAAAATTCATGTGATTCTTTAATTTGTACTTTGTTAAAAATAAAAATACATTCTGTACCGAATATAACATGGAGCTATTAGTCATAGCTCAAGTATGATTCTATTATTCCGGTTTGGACAAGATGAGGCCAACAGACCATTAGGAAAAGGCCGGCAGCAGGTTTTCTCCTGTGTTCTGCTTTCATATCCATTTTAATACACAACCTTCACTCTGGAGTAACAAGCGGAAGGTTCTGCTGTTAGCACATTCTCCTAGCTATCTGTTGTCATGCCAAGGCATACACTCACATACAAAAACATACAGACGCATGCACTTCCCCTTGTACACACTCGTCCTCAAACACAGGCAATCTCTCAACCAAGCCAAGCCACTTCCCACTTCTGAACGCCCACACTGTGCAACATGAAATAAACATTAAATAAGACTGTTCCTTCGTTGTCATTGTTCTTTGAAAATGAATTGAAGCAACTGCAGGCCAATGTTAATGCTTTGTTTTAGCCATCGGCAGGCACATGAAACAAGCTGCATGAGGCACTGAGCTGACAGTAGCCACTGGCACTGTAGGAACACACACGTATACACACACACACACACACACACACACACACACACACACACATATATAACGGCATGCATGCACACTCTGCCTAC
>NC_135860.1:15854659-15879659 GCF_031162955.1 Sander vitreus
CTCTTGTGCTTCTCGCTACCGCGTGCCCTCCACATATTTTTTTGTCCCTCCCTCTATCATCCTTAATTTTCATTTCCTGCAGAGGCTGAAGGAACTCAAGCACAGAGAGTTCGCACGCAACGTGGCCTCGAAATCATGGAAGGACCAACGCAAACAGGAGAAGGCTCTCAGACGCCTGCACCAGCTCGCACAACTGCAACAGGAAACCCAGCGGTGAGTGGGAGGAGAGTGTATTTCTGTGTGTCTGTGGCTGTGTGTGAGTGAGTGAAATGAGACAAGAGGCCAGAGGTCCAGAGGGTTAGAGTGTGACACATCCAGTCAACGTTTCTTAGATTTGATGGATGTATTCACAGATGTTATAGCACCCAGTTGTCCTAGATAGGCCACAGGTGAAGTAAATATAACATGAAGACACCTTTATTGTCGACGCTCAGGGAGTAGATGATTTGTAGGAGGAGATATGAGTTTTAGAATGAATAATAGAAAAAGTAGTTTTTTAAGAAGTAACTAAAGCGAGTGAAAAAAGTTGAAAGATGAGATTTGCCTCTGGGTTCGCATACCTAACGTAATCAAAACAACTGATACAAAAAAAAAACAATACACCACGTAATAATCATCATGATTACACCTATTCCCTGTGCAATTAAATGTGTTTCCCTATAATCAGGCGATGATATGTGAACAGCATTACTATGACTATCATTATCAAGCCTCTGCTTTTTTCAGTTTGTTCCTTTCTTTCTGTTTTTTTGCATACTTATTGTTTTATTAACCTAATATTTATAATGTTTTATCTATCTATCTATCTATCTATAAACCATCCGTCTATCCATCTATCTATCTACCATCTATCTATCTATCAACCATCTATCAACCTATCTATCTATCTATCCATCCATCCATCTAGACTACTCAGTCATATTTTCATGATGGTATTGGCGTTTCTTTTAACTTCATATACTAATTTACAGTAAAGATTAATTAAATTGAATTAAAATTAAGCCAAGCTAAAGTGAAGTCAAGTTAAATCAACTAAAATCAAGAATATTTCAACCACTTTCTGTTTCAGAGCCCCAGGAAGTACAGGACTAAGAAGTGCAGTCAGGGCTGTGAGACAGCAGCAAGATAGAGACGTGGACCAAAGAGACCACAGCCCTGAGGACTTCAACCACACCCAGAGACCGCCTCCTACGCAACCCACGGCAGCTCCATTCAGCCACCAGCGAGAAAATCCACGCCAATCTCCTACCCAAACACTGCTAGCCACTGCAGAGTCCCCACTAATCAGACATCCGGCATCCAAAACAAACCCACCTGCAGTGAACCCCCAGTCTTGCCTGGGCTTGTATCCCCAGCTGCCTCTCCCAGGGGGGGGGAGAGTGGGAGGCAGGCTTGGGGTGTCCTTCTGCTTCTCGCGCAGGGGGCCCAGGCTCGAGCCTTCCGCCTCCGTCTTCTCGGACCTGGAGGAGGAGGAGAGAGACAAGAGGGAACAAATAAAAGAAAGGATAAAGGGGATGATGCAAGATATTGACAAGGAAATTGGGGCAGCAGAGGAGGGGAGACACAGTGAGAGTGAAAAACATGATTTCAGATCTGACTGTGTTAAACTGAGCGACACAAGGCCAATCCCCAGACAGGTTGCCAGAGACGAGGAGATTGAAAAAAGAGATGCAGTGAAAGTACACTCTAATATTTCCACAGCAGCACCTGATAATCAGAGCCATGATTCACTATTCTTGCCATCACAGACCCAGGTGGCCCTAAGGGGCACAGCATTAGCAGGTGCACAAATGGACACCGAACACACAGATAGCGAGACAAAGAGAAAGCAAGAATCAGAGGCGGGGAGGGAGGAGAGTCAGTGTATGTGTGTGCTGGGGAAGGATGGCTCTACTTGTCTGAGATGGCCTGTCAGTTTGCTTAAATTCACCAAGTCTCAACCACATGTCTCTTACAGCTGCAAACCATTGAACCCACAACAACCAGAACTACTCACAGAGGATCGGCAGGAGTCACAACAAAATCAGTTTTGTGCTCCCTCAGAGGAATCAGATCCATGTGTGCCAGCTATTCTTACACCAGACACTCCTTCCTGTTTACAAAGACAGACAAGACAAGAGCTGAAAGCAAACAGATCTGAGGATTACTATAAGGCAGAGCAACATATAGATGTGGAGAGAGAAGCACACCTGTTCCTAAAAAACAAAAACCTTTCATCGTCAGAAACAAGACCAGAAAGAGGAAGATGCATGCTAAGAATGGAGAATTGCATGAGGGCAGCATCCCATCCATTTGACCCCACTAATAGTGACAGCTCTGACATAAACTCCCAGAATCCTCTGGGAGGCAGATTAGGGGGTGTGAGAGGGATCAGGGAGAGAGCCATCATAGCCCTGAGCTGTAAATTAGAGTCTGTCACCAAACCTGGCACACAGAGGATGTGCAGTAGCCCGTCCAGGTGTGAGTGTGGGACTGAGACAATGTGCAAGTGTGCCAGCAGTCCACAGCCGTACGTGGGTGTCTCAGAAGTGTCACGCAAAAAGAGGAAAGCCAGCACAAAGAAACACAAGCTGGGAAAGAGGAAGAGGGGCGAGGAGGAAAAAGCTTCAAACAAGCGCCAATTAGCAAGGTGCAAAGTGAGGAGTGTTGTCTCCACAGTCTCCACTGGCAGAGAGAGGAGTGGAGAAGCTGGAGGGAGCTTGGGGAAGAAAAGGAGGCAAAGGGAGACGGGGGAGACAAGGTTGAGGGGGAGGAGGGTGCAGAGAGCAGGGAGCAGCTGTCTCCTCGGGAGATGTGATGCTGAGCCAGTATCTGTCTCTGTCAGGAAGAGGAGGCCTCACAGGAGCCACAGCACTGATTCCCAGTCCCAGCCAGACAGAGAGCAGGCAGAGCACTGCAGTGCCTACTCCCAGCTCTCCAGACACACAGCAGACAGACACAACGAGGGGGAGGGAAAGCGAGACAGAGATGCAGTGACTTTTCCCTGGCGGTCTCACTTCTCCTTACACTCCTTCTCACCAGGATGTAACTCTAAGCTGTTTTGGGAAAGGGGTCACCATAGCAACCCCAGGAGTTTCATTGACTGCTGTTACCCTGACAACAACCGTGGTTGCAGCCCGGCGAGAAAGAGAAAACTCCTCCACAGGGACAGGAAAGTCATTCATAGTAAGAGGAAGAGTTCGAGGCATCGTGATGACTGGGAGGAGACAGAGAGGGGCAGGACAATGAGAGAGCGTTCAGGTTGCAGAGACAGAGGCCTGATTTCAGATACAGAACAGTGGGAGTGGATAAGGGGGAGCTGTCCTGGAGGTAGTGAGGAGGGCAGGTCAAGGAGTGGGTGGAGATCGAGAAACAGAGGAGTGGAGTGGGATCGGGTGGCAAGTTTTAGCCCCAGTCCTAGCAGCTGGGACAGGAGAGGCAGACATCTTAGAATGAAAGACGTAAACTGGGACAGGTGCAGCGTGGACAGATGGACATGGAGCAGCAGTGACAGCTGGGAAGACAGGGGGACACACAGATCTACGTCAGGCTCCAGGACAGGGGCAGACAGCAGAGACAGCCCAGGCTGTGTGTGGAAATCTGCAGGCACCAGATGCTCAAGCTCGAGACACTTCTCCAGCCCTGAGTGGTGGACAAGTAGGCAGACATACAGCCCCCAGAGTGTGATCAACACACGGGCCAGCAGATGCCACAGCCCTCGCTCCTGCAGCCCCTGCAGCAGCACCAGCATGTCCGATCTAAGCTGGGAGTGGAGCAGGAGCAGTACCTGCTCAGGAGTCACAGTGGATGGGTTGACAGTCAGCACCTGTAGGACGTCCTTAGGAGCTCCAAGACTGTCATATGAGGCCCATCAGGAGGTAAAGAAGCAAAGCAGCCCCACGTCCACTTCATCTGGCCTTACCTCTTGCTCCTTCTCCCATTCCTCACCCAACAGATCCTCTTTTGCTCCCACAGTTCCGGGCCTCAACACGCATCATTGTGACACAAGCCCTTCTCAGCTTAAGCAGCCCAATTCACAGTCTGACCTTGGACATGGACCCTCTACCCTTGTCAACTCAAGCAAGTCAGGCACAACTCTCCCAGGACTATCCCCCAGTAAGTCTGTGCCACAGAAACCGGCCAGGATGTTGCTTCTCCCTCTCATAGGGAAACTACCTGCAATCCAGAGAAAGGCCAGGAAGAAACAAGGGCTGCTGGAGAAAAATCAGGAGAAGGAGGGAGAGGAGGAAGAGGAGGCTAAGGGCAGTGGAACGCATCCTGCAGCAGTCGTCGACAGTCAAAAATGTCCTCTGGACATGGTTGAGTCAAACCATTGCAGCATGCCAAATCTCTGCCCGTCGCAGATTAGCACTTATGACAAGCAGACAGGTGGAGAGACAGCTCTGCCAATCAGCTTTACTGCTGAGGAGATGGACAAATATCGCCTCCTGCAAGAGCAGGCGAGAGAGCACATGCAGAAAGTTCTGGAACAGACGCAAGAGAGTGCAGATATGCACACAAAGACAAACACACACACAGCACAGCGAGAGAACTGTGGGACTTCAGAGGAACAATACACACCTGCACCCTTGCACAACCCTTTACAGCCTGAAACCCAGTCGCTTCACACAGACACGATGCAAACACAAGCACAGCACACCCTTCGGGTCAGTCTCCCACTTCCACACGTGACCTCACAAGAGAACTTTACTCAACCTATGGCTCTGAGAGTCCCAAACCTCCCCCCTCTCTCCAGCCTCCATCATATCATTTTACAACACGCAGCCCTCTCCGTGCCCCCCTCCTCCTCATCTTCTTCCACCTCATCTACCTCTCCCACCATCCACCCGCATGCAGCTCAACTCCCTCACCCCTTGCCCCCTCTCCACCCCTCCCTCCCTCATCACCTTCACCTCTCTCCCTTTTCCATATCCTCACTGTTTCCCTCCATTCTGCTGTCCCATCATCCCATCCCTCTCCTCCCCCAGTCCCCTGCTTTTCACGCGACCCCACTTGCTCCACCCTCCCAAGTAGCCCTGCAACCCTTAAATCTACAGTCTTTCATGGATAGAGTGTGGCCAGTGAGGTTTCAACAGAAGGCGTTGTGATTTTCACAGAGTGGCTGCCATGTTTATTAATCTTCCTTGGCAACACAGACAAGTAAGGGAAAGAGAAGAGATTTTGGGTTTGGACAAAAGCCTGCTATTTGAAATGGTGATATGTCAGTGCTTTTACTAGAATCAACTCCAACTCTTATTTGCACATGCCCTCACTTGCACACACACGCAAGCATACACACAAACAGCCTAACTATTGACTGTTTTCAAATGAAAATTTGTTTCTCCATCTAGCCTCTGCTGTGTTGCAGCAGACATTGAGAAAACACACTTTGATCCTTTGCTTTTCCAATCATTCCTCATTCAGGCCCAGAATAAAGGGAAAGGTGCACCTGCTATTCAAAGAAAAGCTGGGCTTGTGTCATCTTCTCTTTCCTTCTGAACCACAGACAGACCAGCTACCTTTTGAAGTATCTTTCATGCCAGGGAAAGAGGGGTAAGAAAGAGTGATAATACTCTTCCTTATCTCCATTTCATACAGGTTATCTGAGTTAGAGTGTGACTTTCAACAACATAAAAACGTTCCAGGGACCGGGGGCACAGCCATTTCAACCTTGGTGTATATTGTATTTGTGTGTGTGTGCGTGTATAAAAGGTCATTTTGGACAGACACACACACACACACACACACATACACAGTAGGAAATACAAAAACTAATTTCCATATCTGCTACATGTAAAGACCTGTTTTGTCTCTGTAGTGTAAATATTCTGACAGTCAGTAATAACATTAGAATTATGAAAAACAATAAAATAAAACGTGGATTTAACCTTTACTAGTGGTACAGTGCTTATTCCACACTCAATGCCTTCAGTGATACAAACACTTAAACAATTTCTCATACATGTGAACGTGAAATTAGATCGTTTTTTCCCACACAGCATTTTTTTTAAAAACAGTGTTAAATGAATTGGATCTGTTATATACATACAAAACTTGGGTGAAAATAAACAGGCATTAATGCTTTGTCTTATTGTGTCTGATTCATGTTGATCTTGCAACATGTTGCAACACGTTCCATATAAATAGTTAATACAGTGTGCTTTACCATGTCTCAAGTGAGACCCAGAAGACTTGAGAAAGATTGTAAAGTAGTGGCTCCAAGCCTTTCTTGCTCGTGACCCCTTAACTTCAAGCAATGTCTACTTGTGACCCCTTGTCACAGGGTGCATGTCTATGAACTGTGAGCATGTCAGTTGCAAAAGGATTTTCCCTTATCAGGCTGTTTTATTGGAATACGTTTTAGATGTGAAACTATAAATGTAAGTTCTCAAAAAAAAGAATGTTGATGTTCTTATTTCCTACACTGGTAATCACCTCGCAAGGTCGAAAACTATCCAAGAGTGTCTGAAGAAAAAGGAATGAGGACATTTAATAGGTTTATCTACCAAGTGTAGCAATTCATTTAATAGTGTGCAAATGAATGGTAAAACGTTTTTTATTTACCGTTTTTAAAATATCAAAGATCAATCTGAACATGTTTTTATCATCAGTCTGAGACTTAGATGGTGCACTTTAAAAAGTACCATTTTTGTTTTATTATTATGCTATTAGTCTTTTTATTGCCAAACAGATACATTATTTTGTCCAAAAAAGCACATTTCTTTGACCACATTAATGTCAACAATATAATGTCCAGTTTGTTCAGTGCACCAGAATGCCCAAAGCCCAAAGCCAACATATCACTTAGTTTCAAGACTTAATCTACACCAGACAGTTTCCAAGTGAATGTTGTGCTTGGATATTATACATATCAGGTAAAACAAAATCATCAAAGAGCTTCTTTCTTGCATGTCTTCCCAAAGGTTATGGTGGTAAGTAACTGTTGCTATGCATCCCCGCCTGGTGATTGGTGAAGGCTCAGATGTATGAAACCTGCTTGCCAAACAGTCGATCACTGCAGCGGCCGGCACTCACGGAGCAGAACACAGAAGAGAACAGAGCGGCATCCAGATGGTCTATGGACTTGGACTACCCCGAGTGCTTTGAGAGATTGGATTGATTTGCCCTCTGTGATATCAGTGAACACAGCCCAGCACACAGGGGGGGGCTACAGCAAGCAGTGACATAAATACAGACACAAAAACAAGACAAATGTGTACACTTCCAGTACTGAGGTGTTGGCTAGAAATATAAGTCAACCCCTGCAGAGATTCTGTAATTAGAGCACAATTCCTCTTTCTCCTCCTTGTGACCCCTGAGCTTGCTCGTGTGTGTGTGTGTGTGTGTGTGTGTGTGTGTGTGTGTGTGTGTGTACAAATGTGTGAGTTTGTGAGAAACAGAGAATCCCTATCTCTCTCCACAGGACAGGAGATCAAACAGACTGTGTGAAATATAGAGCAGCAATAATTAGCAGCTGTTACAGCATCAAACCTCTCTATCTCTACCTCTCCCTCAAACACACACACACACACACACACCCTACTGCTCAGTTTTTATCCCAGACTTTGATTTAGAGATACTCAAATGTGCTGTAACTTCTCAGTCCTCCAATACTCATAATTGTGGAAATTATATAATATCAACCCTCTCCATTTTTTTTTGCTCCATCTTCTCTCTGGTTCATAACCATTAAAATCCCTCACAAAGTCAAAAGGAGGAAATGCACGAGAAGAGTCACATAATGAAAAGCTTAAACGCACTTTGAACGAAAAACACAAAGCATATTGTTTTAAAAACAAATGTATCCATGAATATGGAGTGTTTGGAACCTTCACTGTATTATAACACAAACGTTGTAAGTCACACATACACACAGGAGTTATCCACACAGGGGTCATGTGAAAATTAGTAATCACAATATCACTGTGCTTTCTGTCAGTGACAGATTAAATCATTACCTAAGCCATGAGATTTGTTCCCTGGTGTATTCATGTTTTGCTGTGTGTGTGTGTGTGTGTGTGTGTGTGTGTGTGTGTGTGTGTGTGTGTGTGCGCGCGCACGCAGGAGTGTGTGGTTTGATTTATGATCGAGAAGAAGCGGTTTCCTCAGTCAATCGCTCTTGTGAATTAATGAGGTATAAAAACTAAAGCTGGCACTCAGTCAAATACACCAGCAGTCACATAGAGCTCAATGCTGGGGCAGGACCACTTCCACTGGCAGCACATTTGATTGTTAGATTGTGGGTATAGATTGCGTTGACTAAAAAAGAGCCCCTTACGGCTACTGAAGCGATCCATCGACCCAAATTGCAATGCTGTATAAATGAGACACTTCCCATCTCTTGCTCTCTCCCTTTCTTTCCTTTTTTTGTGGTCTCGCTTCTTACCCTTCTCTTTGATTCAACCAGGTCAGTGGGGCTGCGTTCAGCTCCCCCGGCTATTCTCTGACTGTGCAGAAGAAAAAGCACCATTGCACGTCCTCTCTATTTGCCTCATTCAGAGTCTACAAATGTTTCTTTTATATGTTTGAATGCTGTACAGCACAGACATTCACAGCACAATGTACTTTACGGTGGTATTATTATTATTGCAGAGAAAGTGCTTCCCATACCTTTTCTCTCACAGTGACATTCATTAAAAGTTTTCTTGAGTTGTGGCTGTGTGACATACAGTACCATACTGTTCCACTCCAATTTACATCTTTTTACTGAATCTCTGTGCCTCTTAGGAATAGTGGTTACAGCAAGGATAATATTTCAACTCTTCTACTGAGCCAACAAATGACATTCAAAAGTTACAAGCGAAAATAAAGTTCAAAGGGATTGGGCCTCTCAAGATTAGAGTGCACTAAAAACTGGTAAAAATCAGTTGCTTCCATTGAAAGGTGTCTTCTTAGTCATCCCATTTGATCGTATAGCTTTGCATTTCTGATGACTTTAGGTTGATGCATCACTTTAACTTTTGTAAGCTTCTGAACTCCCATAAAGGTACACTTCAAAGAAGAATCTGTCACCACTGATGAGTCAACAGACACTGCTGTTGCTGCAGGTGTCATATAATTAAAGCTAAGTGGCTCCAAGCTGTTTAGAGCTTTTACATCAAAAAGATATATTACCGTGTATAATTCAGAGCCAGAAAAAACACTTTTATCCTATAAAACAGGATCTATTTTTTGGTTTTGTTTTTCTATTCACTTACTGTATGCTTGGCTCCCGTGTTGAGAAGAGACCTGCACGTGCAGGACTTGTATTATGAAGGAGTAACTACGTCAATTCCGTTCTACGATGGATTTAAGGATTAGAGGAGGTAGTGGGCTCTGTGATACTCTTAAACTTGGCAGGCACCCCAAGGACATGACACTGTCAGCACATTGCTTGCGCGCACACACACACACACACACACACACACACACACACACACACCCACACAGAGGTGTACTGTAACAGGGTATAATTTAGGAAGCTGTAATAGTGAGATGTGATGCTCGGTTGTAAGACAGCATGGCTAATTCCCCAGTTATGTTATCTCTGAGAGACAGATGTTCCCACCAAAGATTACTATGGGCACACACACACACACACACACACACACACACACAAACTGCATGCATGCAGAGATTCATGAACACATTCAACCCTCAGACAATAGAAGCAGCAGGATAGTCTAAAATAGCTGTATTGACTAACAATTCAGATCAATGATAAAGATGACTTTTCTGAGTTAATTATAAGATGTAATGAGTTTCTGCAGGATACAATGGAGAGAAAAAAAGTTCTCACAGAAACATTTCCTCAACAAATATTTCATACACAGTAAAACAATCAAAGGAATCATATAATGGACAGTGACCTCTTGTCTTATGGATTAGAGGAAAAACACACATTTTCCCAATAAGACCACTCTGAGACAAACCACGTCACCTTTTAATGATCACATTAATCCCCAAAAAGCTGAGAGTATTAACCCTTTGTGTCAATCAATCAGCTGCAGAGCTTTTCCTAGGTCAGACACACTGCATCCACTACCCAGTAAATCCATCCTGTACAAGAAATGGTTTCATTGAAGAGGAGAAAGGTCACTTGATTCATGGCTTCTCACTGTGGCTGTCAGGAAAACCCTTGGGTCAGACAACCATTGCTCCCATTACGTCATTAAGTCACAGTTTGAATCCACAGCCACAGCATTAAGAGAGGGATGTAGGTGAGTGACATGCCGTTTCTACAGTGGTGCTCATAAGTTTATGAACCCATGCTAAAGTTGACTAAAAAGAGGAATAAAAAAATCTTTAGGAAATTGATCTTGATGCCTTACTTTAAAAAAAATCCAACATTTAAGGACACTAATTTTCTTTGTGAATGAATAATGTATCGTAAATAAATAAATGTTCTTCCTTAAAATACAGGCGGCATAAGTATACAAACCCCTATGTTAAATTCCCATAGAGGCAGGCAGATTTTTATTTTTAAAGGCCAGTTATTTCATGGATCCAGGATACTATGCATTCTGATAAAGTTCCCTTGGCCTTTGGAATAAAAATAGCCCCACATCACCACATACCCTTCACCATACCTAGAGACTGGCATGGTTTTATTTCAGTTAGCCTAATAGCTGGTTTGATTTGCATTGAGAGATGATTTTATGGAAAGTACCCCATGCCAATCTCTAGGTATGGTGAAGGGTATGTGATATTTAACATAGGGGTGTACTTTCTTATGCCCTCTGTATTTTAAGGAAGAACATTTATTTATTTACGATACATTATTCACTCACAAAGAAAATTAGTGTCCTTAAAGGTTGGAATTTTCCTAATTAAGGCATTAAGATCAATTTCCAAAAGATGATTTTTGTATTCCTCTTTTTAGTCAACTTTAGCATGGGTTCATAAACGTATGAGCACCACTGTATCTGTCAATCCTCAAGTAGATTTTGTCCTTGCTCTTCTTTGTCCTGCTTGTCTGAATTCCTTTCTCTATCATTGAATATTCATTACACTCCTCTGCATCCAAACACAGGGTGTCCAAAATTCAAACACATCCAAATAGCAGCTTTGAGAGGTTGGAAGAATAGCTTGTACACCTTGAAGAAATATTTAAATGCTTGTGCGGGACTTCAAGAGGACAATTCACACAAATGAACATGCGACTGAGTATAAACAGTAGAACTGCTTCTCAAACGCCATCTCCTCGGAGTCCTGATCTTCCTCCTCCTGTTTCCGTTTAACTGGTTTCAGCCTTAAGTCTCCAGATTCTGATAATTTCCCCTTTAATCCCTTCAGAGGAGCACCCCGCTTAAGTCTCTAATTAAGTCAACGATACACACATAAACCAACATAGGAGAAACAGCACATGCATACACAGCTTGTAGCATTAAGCTATCTGATGCACGGACAATTGGTGGTTGCTGTGTGTGTGTGTGTGTGTGTGTGTGTGTGTGTGTGTATGCTTACTGAGTGTTTGTGTATTTGTATTAAATCCCAATCAGGAGGTTGTTATGACAACACATGCATTTTTAAGATGTTAATCCAGGATTATTCTCCACTCGGCTCATCTCATTACTGTCGATTATTAAAAAATACATACAGGCACATGCGCACACACACAAATACTTATGAGTTGGTTTCCCTGGAGACTGAACACATGCTGCTATGCTCACCAAAGACATCTTGACATACTGTACAGGTAAAAAAAGAAATCTGCTTTATGTATGAATGCATAACTATGCATGCAATGTAATGATTTTTTTGTTTATGCATATATTTGTTAATTTATGGACATTTTAAACAAAGAAAAAAACATTGCATTTCTGCTAAGTGGCAATATATTTATACAATGCTGATTATTTCTGTGCTTTGGCATCTCAGTGACATTCTGGCATTTCAGAAAACGATTTTCAGCATATAGCGGGAAAGAATGCAAGTAAACAGTGAGTGTCCTTTCCACATGATAGAATGTGTGTCCTTGTGTAGAAATTGCACTCCCTTCTCTTAGCAAGAGAAAACATTCCTGCAGCGCTGAGGATGATACACAGGTTTGAGAATGGCCAAGGATTTTGAGATCACCTGAGGCTTTGTGTCCACTATGACCCACTCACACTAGGTCAGCTCAGAATAACCAGAAAGGGCTGACTGCCGATGTTCACTCACCCCTGGAGTCATTAATCAGACAGCACTGCAGATCACACACACACACACACACACACACACACACACACACACACACACACACACACACACACACACACACACACACACACACACACAAATGCTAGATGACCGCATCGTTCCAGGTAGTCAGTCCTCTAGGCCTGTATTCCTGGTGCATTATCATACATTAAACATCACAGATATGAATATTTCTGAGCAAAGTCGGGTCCACAAATAACACATCATATCACATTAAGCTATCAATATATGCAGCATATATACACATTATCATATCTGTTCTCCTGAGATTTATTTTATGCTCCTTAAACACAAACGGGCACAATCAGATCATGGTATCTGAACCCCTGTATTCCCAAACAGGTCTCTCAGCTTGTAGCGGGGTCGCTATCAGGAGCAGCATCTCAGATAACGTTCCTTTTTACCGGTTATGAAATTCTTCAAAGGGGGCGCGCAGCAGTAGATGCCTGTGGTGTGTTGTGTTTGTTAACAGGCATGGTGCATGGAGATAAACTCTGTGGTATATGTGTGTTACAGCATGCACGTCACAGTCCCACAACTAAAGGTATTTGGGGAGAAAATGTCAGTTTATGGAAGAAAAAAAAACTCTTAACATAAATATAGCTATATCAGGGCTGGACACAGACTGTTGTGTGTCCAATATATTTTGCAAGGTACATAGAAACTAATTAAAAAAATGTGTCATTGTGTTTAAAAATGAATTAGATACTGATTAAATTGGGCCAGTAAATCCAAATTTTTTGAAATGTTCAGTCCAACATCTCTAGCCTGAACAAACAGCATATCATGCTGTAAATGTCTTACGTTATGAGTTTCTTGCTGTTAGTTACAAATAAAGCGAAAACATTATATTCTTTACTGTCCACAGAGAGTAGCTCTATGTGCAGCTGTTGTCTACTTGGTACAAACTCTTGCTCTTCACCTTGCTGCACTCAATTGTAAAATATGTAAAAGAAAGTAAAAAGCATTGGCCCATTATTGTGCCATTTCATCACACTGGCCCATCCCATTACAATACATAACCCGGTCTGAAAATTTTAAAAGGCTGCTATGTGAAAACTAGTTGGGGAAAAAAAGAAGACAGAGTTGCCCGTCTCTCCCTTCTGAAAGGCTTTGTACCAGCCACTTTGAACAGCCTAGCAGAGAGAAACGCATGCTGCATAAGCTGCATAAGTTAATGTCAAATTCTCTCTATTGTGTCTTGCCTTGTTGAATCCAATGAGTTAACAAAAAAGGTGAAAAACCCAAAGCAGCAGAATAAACTGAAGAATTTAAGAATCACATATAAACTTGGAATATTAGAACCGTTACATGTAAAGAGAGCTTTGACTGTTTGTTGGCAGACACAGTTTTCTAATAATGCTTACTTCCCATTGAGATATTTCACTCCACTGCAGTCAGAGACACACACACTGTTGCTGCTGCTGTATTGATGGAGAGCAAAAGTAATTAATGTACAGCTTTTGTACAATTTCAGTTTGTGCACATGTGCTGTGTATGTTTGCTTGCAGGAACCAATGTGTGTGTATAGGAGGTAAAAACATTCAAAAGTGTTTTGCTGTTAATGCTGGTAAGAAGTAAAGCTCTAAAACTAATTTCTTTCATCAGCATCTGTCAAGGAGATTAAGGGAAGCATTACTCAAGTATGCACTTATTTCACCAATAAACAACTGACTGAGAGATTGAGATTGAGTAGACTGCAGCTTTTAATGCCACTCTTTTTGTGCATCTCACCTGATTTCAAATTTCATCTTTGATAAACTGATGTGAAAGGGTAGCCAGAAACAAAAGGCACTTCAGAGAGTGCGCTAGAACATTTTAACTAGAAGGAAACATGATGGGGATAAATCGCAGAATACAATCAAGGGGGCTGTGGTCAGTGTTCCATGGGTGCCTCTGCATTACCCTCCTCCTCCTCATCACTACAGGGTTCATAGTCTTCATCCAAGACTGGGTCTCCCTCCTCTCCCTCCAGCTCTCCACCCAGGTCGCCTAGCAGCTGGTCCACATGCTCCAACATCGGCTGGTCATCACATCGCAGCTTACTGTACAGCTGGGGAAGAGGGAGATAAAAAAAAAAAAAAGAAAAAAAAAAGGATGATGCAAGTGTGTAATGGGCTAGTAAGTAGACTGGTGAAACGGACATTTTAAAAAGAAAGTAGGTTATACAGCAGTGCAAAATTATACTGCAGAGGCAATTCACGTAATGAGATATGGTGAGTGAAAAGCTCTCGACTGAGGCTCTTCCGTTGTGTTACTGAAGATAACAGTGCATCGCTATAGCATCAGTAAGCAGCAGCTTGGAGTTGAGGGAAGTGAGCAGCCCGGAGGTTTTAAGTCTCCAAGTGCTGGTTAGGCCGCCTGAAATATCCAGGAGCAGCGGCATTCTGTCAGTGAGGCAGTCATGGCTCACAAAACGCTGGTAAACAGTTTTTGTCTTTCATTTCGCAAATCAGCACATTTGATACACCGTTCAGCCGCACAAGAGACAAAAAGACCATTTATCCTTCTGTTGCTGTTGAAACATGCATGCGCGCACACGCGCGCACACACACACACACACACAATCAAAGTTGTTATCACAGTGAAATATGCCGTGAAAGAGCAAGATTAAAAAAAAGCCCTGTTCTCAAAGCAGCCAGCAGATTTATCTCTGTAAAATACTCTGCTTGTGTATAATTACTGAACTCAAAGTAGAGTTGGGTGATAAAACTACTGGATCTACTACCAAGGACAGCAAAGCATACTACTGTGTTTCTGTGTGTGCATATACAGAGTAAGGGCAACTGATACAGCGATTTATATGTATGCTTTTCTTTCCAGAAACAAAACTAGAGAGAAAAAGAGGGTGAGTGGGGAATGGTTTATAAAATCTAGGAATATTATTCTATTTAGTCTAAAATAGACACACACACCCCCCCACACACACACACACACACACACACACACACACACACACAATCCCTTGAGCTCATGGACAATACGCAGCCGAGTGTCATCATTCTTACTAAAAGTGTAACGAGGCCAGGAGAGTGAAGACGAGTGTGTGTGACTGCTTTGCCCCAGGACCAGTCTCTAAGCAACAGCAGGTCCTGACAGGAGACATGCAGTCCCATAGGAACTCATTTGGTGTGTTAGAATGTGTAGTGTGTGTGTGTGTGTGTGTGTGTGTGTGTGTGTGTATATTTAAGTGGATGCTGTCTCCGTAGGTTGCAGCTCCAGGGAGGTGGAGCGTGACCCAGGTCCAGTCACAGGGTCTGATACGGGGGGGGGGGAAGCTGACCCTCTCAGCCTCCTTAAAGCACCACACACACCACTGATTTCTATTCTGGCAATGTCACTTTGAAATGCCTGGAGATGTTTATCCCACAACAAGCAGTCTGAATAAAAGTTGGGTTTGCTTTACAATAGGCTTGGCTCAATACCCACAATAATTGCACATTACAGCCTTGGGTAAGAGATGGAGGGTGTCTTTCATAAGTTGCATAAGAGAAATAATTTAAGAAATTCAGTGAATGTGTGCAAAAAAAATAAAACAAAATTGTTCTACAATACTGAATGCCATTTGGAAATTGTATTTCTACGTGGAAATATTTCCTATGAATCAATACCATAGTGTGTCTGCTGGATAGGATGTGATTATTCATTGTGATGCTTTCAGCTAGCTAAACAAACAGGAGTTATTCTTTACACATTCGGCACAGAATGCTGCTGAGATCAGCACCACCGTTGCAAGAAACATAGGCATTTCTCATTTACAACAGCCTATGTTTTCTCTTCTCACTTTCACGGCCCAGAGAGCTGCCTAGAGTGGGAGGGAGAGAGAGAGAGAGAGAGAGAGAGAGAGAGAGAGAGAGAGAGAGAGAGAGAGAGAGAGAGAGAGAGTGTGTGTGTGTGTGTGTGTGTGTGTGTGTGTGTGTGTGTGTGTGTGTGTGTGTGTGTGTGTGTGTGTGTGTGTGTGTAATCGTATAACTCTTTCATGGTCCACTTTGCTCTACTTTCAAGACATAAGTCACAGCCCAAAGCACAATTGACCACCACATTAACAACTCACAAACAACACACAAATATATTTTACATTTAACACAAACGGGCGCATGGATACACCTGTTCTCACATCTACATGCTATTCTTATGAGCCATGCTAGAAGCTTCATGGCCATAGGGATACCAGTGTCGATCTGTCGGTCATTCCATCACTTTGGTCCAGACTGAAATATCTCAACACCTATTGAATGACTTGCCATGGAATTACAGTATGTACAGACATTCATGTTCCCCAGAACATAAATACTACTGACTTTGATGATCCCCTGACTTTTCTCTAGCGCCACAATAAGTTTGACATTTCTGTTTCAAAGTGAAATATCTTGACAGCTACTGGAATGCTTTGCTGTGACATTTTGTGATGTACATTTTGTACAGACATTCAAAGTCCCTTGAGGATGAATCATAGTGACCCCCTGATGTTCTCGCTAGCTCCATCATCTGCTCAACATTTTAGTTTTACTTGACTTGATCTGCAGAACTAATTACATTCCCATCAGCCTCAGCTGTAGTCTGTGTTTAGTGCTAATTAGCAAAAGTTAGCATGCTCACAAACTACTCTCAGATGGTGAACACGTATAACAATTATTGTACCTGTTAAACATCAGCATGTTATTGTGAGCATGTCAGCCTGTTAACATTAGAATTCAGCTCAAAGCCCCACTGTGCCTCACAGAGACGCTAGGATGGCTGAAGACTCTTAGTCTGGTTTATTAACTCACATGTGATGAAATGATAAAATAATTTTTATATTATATAATTTATATTAATCAGTCTTTTTCCTCATACTGGACAAACGGCAAAATAAATGTTTGTTTTTTTTAAATCGTCATCGCGCTATAAACTTGCGCAAACACATCACAAAACGCCTAAGAACCTCAGGAATGTTTTGAGTTAGTTAAAAGAGTATCAGTAGACAACTGCACTTTAAAATGTAACTAGAACTATTTATTTAACTATTATAACTATTTATTTCAATGTTAAACTTAATAATAATAATAAATTATGGAAATCATTTTGTTTAGGTTTTTTTATTCAACAAGCAGTTTGTTGTATGTTAAGAGTTTACTGAAAGCAGCAGAAAGGCAGAACTGAGTTTACTTTAATATCCGTTTTATTTAGTAATATCATTATCGTGATATTCAACAACATAATATAGCATATTTTCCTCATATTGTGCAGCCCTGACAAACGGTCCCTGTCATTGAGTGGACACAATGCAGCAGCAATCCTGATGAATTTGAGTTATTACAGTTTTTCTCTACTTTTAAATAAAACCTTTTCATAATGTTGCATTGCTTGTGCAATATGCTATGCATATTGTTAACTGGCAAACGTCTAAACAGGGAAACCAATTTGAAACTTGTGAGTTTCCAAACACGATGCGGCATAAATCAACACGGCAGCATTCACAGTAAAGAAACTTACAGAGAAGAGCTGCCAAGTTTGACTTCATGATAATGATGGCTTCAATCCTTGGTCAAAGAATTGAATAGGCCTATGGGTTTTAATACAAAACACACAATGCAGCAGAAGTGCTTCTGGGGCTGAATGAGGTCTGACCCTGTTTATGGTCATTATATTGCAGCCTGCAAAAGTCGTTCAGCTTGGTTTAATGGTTTACAGACTTGATAGTGAAAAAGTAAGAAAGAAAATGAAAATGTACCAATAAATAGATGCTGACAAACAAAAATCTACAGTATGCCTTCAATACATTCCTTTCTCTACAATTACTTAATTTCTATGGATACGTAGTATGGTATGGTCCAGCATAGATTATCTGTAAACTCCATCTTTTTTTGTCAGACAAAAACGTAATAAGCACTAATGTACCCTTCATACCTAAATTGATTCTTTTCTCATTTCTTGATAGAAACTGTTTAATAGAAACCAACTCATGTGGCAGGATAAAGACAGGCTGATTATGTGGTGAAAGCCTAATCATTCCATCATTGTTCACCTTCTGTTCCACACCTGTGCTTAACTTCCCCTTTCATTTCACCTCTTCTTTTATTTTATTTCCTAATGCCTTCATTCTCTTGACCATTTTCCCCTTGCGCACCCTGTCTCTTGCTTTGTTTCGCTCGCACTCGTACACTCTCACCAAATGACCTTCCAATAAAGGTGATGGATACCGCTTCATACTTTCACATCTTATACTTGCATTTCTCACACACATCTTACAATGTTACACTCCTCTCAACTTCCCTCTGTATCCTCAATCCTGCTATGCCATCCCCTTTTAGACCAAACACAGCACTCCTACATCTCTTCATTAGGAAGAGAGCATTAATTAGATGAATTGTTTCAACACATTTTCTTCCTCTTAACGTCTGTCTCACTCTGTCATTCAAACATACACATACTGCTTCACTGGCAAGGGTGTGACACTGGCTGAGATTAGACCTTCTTAAGTGTGAACAGGGCATGTCACTGGAAGTCTTAAGAGGGCTGACCGCAAACGCACACGCACACACACACACACACCCCTTAACACTTCAGTCCCCCAGTCACATCCTAGGGAAAGGCATTAAAATTACATGACAAGCACACCTTGGACCAACCCTAGCCACAATCCGTGCTCATGGGATACCCTTTCAGCCACATCAAATAGTAAAGCTTTTGACCTACGTTTGCCCTAGCTGCCTCTGTGCACACACACGCACATGTACACACTCACGCACATGCACACACACACATATATAACGTTGTCTTCTGTGCATACACTGCAGATCCTTCTTCAATCGCAACCCTATCTGGCTGAGACTCAAATTCCATTTCACGTCCGGTTTACTATTGATTTTACCCTCACCACTATTCACCAGCTACACCCCTTGCGCGCGCGCACGCACACACCAATCTGTTCCCTTCCTCGCCTCCCCTTTCATTCTCCCACTCTTCTTGTCTTCTCAACCCATGCATTCCTCCCCATCATTCCTTTTTATAGTATCTCAGCTGAATGCAGTGTGTGTGTGTGTGTGTGTGTGTGTGAGTGAGCGAGCATGCACGAGTATCGATCACAGAAGAGATGAATAATGAAGACATTTCTTAACAAATAATTAAATATGCAAGTTGGCACACACAACCATAATTAAATATGTGCATCCACATAAGGTGCGCCTATGCATTCTCGCATGCTTTCTCTCACTGTCACACGCACGCACGCACACACACACACACACACACACACACACACACGCACGCGCGCGCACACACACACACACACACACACACACACACACAGGTCATAAAGTATGCAGAAAAGTGGACTGGTGCCAAAACAAGCCGTTGGGCTTTGAGGCCTCATTTCCATGTTGGAGCCTATTTTAACTAGCAGACTGACTCATCGTTAATAATTAACACTCACAGTGATGCTCAGAAAGAAAGCTCAGATATAAACAAGGGAGAATCTCGACTACACAATGTACAAATGCACACGCATATGAGCAAAAGTGGCGAGATGAGGAATTAAGTGAACCACTTTTCTCTCCACATTCCACCACACCTTTTCAAGGTCTTCGTGCATTTACCTTTCACATTATTCTGCGCCTGTTGCTTCACTCCTTTTACAAAGAAACAGCTATGCTGTTTATTTGTCACGCTCTGACGCTTCACCCAATTCTTTTGCCAGTCTTTCACCTTGTATTCCTATGTATTTTTTCTCTCCATGCAATAATGGTTAAGTTCTTAATTTTCCCCATTTCTCAATTCCACTTTTTTATTATTCGTTGTTTTTTTCTTTCTTTATTAACTCTCCCCACAAAGCTGGCAGCTCAAATCTATACGCGCCCTGTGCCATTATTTTTTCTCCCCACAGTTTCTTCCATTCTCCCTCTTGGTAGGTCAAAGCCCACCTCACTTCTGTCTCATTTGTGGACATCCCCAGTAGATGCTGGTTAGACAGGCCTGTCATTACACTGCTGGCCAGAGTCAGACGTCAAGATATTACCAATTTGCTGCCCCCACTTATCTATAGAAGAACAAGATGGGGTGGGAGAGCAGGAGGGAAGGTGGGTATGTAGGTGGGGAGGTGAAAAGGAGAGTAAAAAGAAGAAAAAAATCGTAGGTGGGGCCTGCCATTCCTCAGTCTGTGCTGTCTGATTTACAAGCCTATTGGATTTTAGACTAACATGAATCACAGCCCCATAGAGGCATTGCTCCCTGACAGAATGAAGAGACACATCACTCTGAGTGTGTGTGTGTGTGTGTGTGTGTGTGTGTGTGTGTGTGTGTGTGTGTGTGTGTGTGTTGTATGTGAGGAGGAATGGGAGAGAGACAGGGGTATATTTAAACCTCTTTGAGATCGTACTAAAAGATATTTCTGTGGCAACAATGGAGCGTAGTTAGAGTCCTCTCATGTTCACACACAGTGATGGAAGAAGTATTCAGATAATTTACTTAAGTAAAAGTACCAATACCGCACTATAAAAATACTCAATGACAAGTAAAAGTCCTGCATGCAAAATGTTCCTTTAGTAAAAAGTACATAGATTTTCATCACATTAGGGAAGGTGAAATCAATGGCCTATTTACATTAAAAATGGCTTCAATGATTAGTCGATTAATCGACTAACTAGGGCCTATGGATTAACCAGGAACTGACTGGCTGTCAGATAAATGTAGTGGAGTGTAGTACAATATTTCCATCTGAAATATAGTGGAATAGAATTATAAAGTGTCCTGAAGTACAAGTGTGTCAAATTGGTACTTGAGTAAATGTACTTTCCACCATCGTATTCTTATTAAGAGATGAACAACAAATATACATTATCTGCATCATCAAAAAGCAGCAATCTTTGGTCTGTTTTTAGATTTTTTTTATGCCTTGAATTACCTTCTTAGCATTGGTCAGGTATGATCTGCCCGCCTCCTTCAATGCTTTCCACTCTTCCGTGTCCTCCTCCATCACTTCTCTTCCCTCGCTTTCTTGCTGCTCCTTTGCTTTTTCAAACTGGAGGTAGCACACCCAGCCGGAGAGATACCAAACCTGGGAGGCACAGAGAAAGAGGGGCGAGTTGGGGGTTTCAGACAGAGAGAAAGTGTTTTTTGTTGCAGTAAGTGAGCTGTGACAAGATAAACTGCTTTGTAACCCTCATGGAGCGCGTCTGCATGAAATCCCACATCCTTTGACAAACACATAACATGGGATCAGACAGACACACAACCAATCCATCACTCACATAATAACTGTCAACCTGATCCAATCCTGACATATACTGTACTCATTTACAAATGCCGCATGAATGTAAATGCACACGTGCAGTGTGTGGACATACTGTAGCTTCACAATTAAATTAAATCTGACTTTTACCATCTGGCACTACCAATTTTTATTTTTTTATTTTTCTAAAACACATAATTGAATTACGTTGTTGAAACATATATTAAGATAATAAAATGCAAAATAATATAATAATAATAATAATAATAATAATAAATTCCCTCAGGCAAATATCTTCTATCTAGCTTTCAGTTCGCAATTACAGTAGGGCAATTACTTTTGGATATGATCCAGTTTGCTATTTTGAAGGGTTCCTTTTCTAGAGATGTCAACACTGCAATAATCTCATTACTGCTCAAAAATATAAAGATCCCTTGGTTTGTTATCATTATCAACCCCTTTCTTTGTTGAATTCAGATGTTAAGTTGTATGCAATGGTATCTGCCCGTCATTTGGAACCTTACATGACTTCCCTTGTCCACCATGATCAAACAGGTTTCATTAAAACCCGCCTAGCTGCGGATAATATTCACCATTTAATGCATATCATAGAGGCCTCCACACATATTCCCACTCCAGCTGATGTCTTATCTTTAGATGCAGAGAAGGCATTTGACCATCTGGAGTGGCAATATTTGTGGTAAATCCTAAGACATATGGGGGTTGGGGAACATTTTCTCTCTCTGATTCAGGTTCTTTACTCCAACCCAACCGCCATGGTATTAACAGGGAAAAACTGCTCTCCGCAGTTCAAAGTTACAAGGGGCAGTGGGCAGGGTTGTGTTCTCTCCCCTATTTGTTTGATTTATCCTTAGAACTACTCGCACAGGCTATTCGTTTATCAGAGCACCAGGCTCCTATAACTGTGCACAATACGGACCACCATATTTCTTTTTATGCTGATCACATCTTGCTTTATCTTGGTAATGCCCCACAGTATGTACCTTACTTTCTTAAGATCTTTAAAGACTTTGGCAGTTTTTCAGGATATAAAATTAAATGGTCCAAATCAGCTCTACTTCCCCGTAATGAAGCTACAGTATGTGTGATTCCAAAGAGATTTCTGAAATTCCACTGGTGAAACATTCAAGGTATTCAGATACATTCTTCAGTTAACCTGATTTCTAAAAAATATTTTAATTCTATTTCAAGAGCTGTTGAATCAGATCTGGAGAGGTGGACTAAAAATCCAAACTCCATTCAATCACGATTTTTGATAATTAAAATGAATGTTCTTCCTTGGATAAACTTTTTTATCTCTATGATTCCTCTGCTACCACCAGTGGGATATTGGGGTAGGTTGAATGCACTGCTATCTAGATTGATTTGGAAAGACAAATGTCCTCAAATTAAATTTTCCACTTTACAAAGAGGAAAATGTGCAGGTGGTCAAAATCTCCCTAGGTTTAAATTTTACTTCTGGGCTTTTACCCTTCGCCCTCTGCACTCTCAGTTGAATTCTGATATTTTAGCATCCTGGCATCCTATAGAGGAGAAGTTAGTGTTCCCTCACATACTGCAAGATGTAGTACACTGTAACATTCCTCTAAGGCATTGTAATCTTAAGTTTGG
Organism: Sander vitreus; assembly: GCF_031162955.1. Classification (NCBI taxonomy): domain Eukaryota; kingdom Metazoa; phylum Chordata; class Actinopteri; order Perciformes; family Percidae; genus Sander; species Sander vitreus. The sequence continues at coordinate 15,877,659 of NC_135860.1, forward strand.
GTCAATTATCTCCCATTTAATTTCTGTCTGGCGCCTGGTGAGCACTCCAAGACCAACATAAAAATTCATCGGCATTATATATTCCCCATTGATAAAGGCAACATACTGTATAAACCTATGCCAATTGACAATACATGGAAAAAAACTTAGCATTAATCCATTCTGATATAAAGTCCGGTCCAACATTTTAATTTCTTTAAGAAACCCTAATCATCAGATGATACATTATAATTTCGTCTGGATAATTTATTGTACACCCATTACATTATTTCTTATGAAAGCCAGACAATCCCTGCACGTTTTGCTCCCAGGGAATCCAGGGTACTTTTCTTCATATGATTTAGGAATGTCCAGATGTGTTTACATTTTGTCTGTCTCATGTCTGTCAGTAATCTTGGAATGCACAGTACCACTTTCTCCTTTGGTTTTTCTCTTGAATGATGACTCCTTAAGGTTATCTTTTCAACCACGGTGAGTGGGGCTGGCCGGCCTAAAGGCAGCCAAAGAACGCTGTCACGTTACGTTGGCAGGCCCCACAATCTCTCCCACAATATTTACATGTTTTTATCGTCATCGCAATATCAACTGGCACAATAAACACATCACATAAGGATGTGACATATCGCGAAAGACACTCAAGAGATTTGTGTTAGTTGAAAGAAAATGTAACTGTCACTTTTTTTATGGATGGCTTTTATATTAAATTCCATGTTCAATATGTTTAATAAAAGAAAGTTGGAAATTATTTCCTTTTGTTTGTTATGAATTCAACAAGCAATTTGTTTTTCAAGCAATTTTAGCATAAAGCAGCAGAAATGCAGAACTGAGTACACTTTAATATTTGTTTATTTACTGCAAGCAATATCGTTATTGCGATATTCAACAACGTTATTGCATATTTTCCTCATATTGTGCAGCCCTAATTTAAAAATACAGAGCTTTAGATCAATCAATGCGATTTTTTTTCTCTCACTTTTTTTAATCAAATGCCTCATTTAGCCATCATGTCAACAGCTGGGTCAGATTGGGCCTACAGAAAATAATGAGATCAATCACTGGGAGAACAATATAATGTCATGTATAATAAAAGATCATGGAAAATATGTTTTAAAAAACTAGCAGATTATTGTAATCCTGTTGCTCCAAAGAGTTTAAACAGTGAGTGGATGTGTAATTTAGTATGCTGAAACAAACCAGAATAATCTTTTCTTCTTTCTTTTCCACAATCACACGTTTTTTCCTCCCACATAATTACATATACTGTGCTATGCTTGCTCCTCCACCTTTTAACACAATCACGTTCAACTTTTAGTGAACTCGGAGGTGTGTGTGCGCCTCTCATCTAAGGCCAAAGATCACCCACCCACTGTTCTTCAAGCACCAAGACACAGATATTTACTTTATTCATTATTCATTGAGGGCAGAAGCAGTAGGGACCTGCACCTCCGCCAAATCAACCATTTAGCTAACAAACACATTAAGACATACCACACTGAATTCAAAATAGCCGCTAAGCATATTGAGGGGGCGGCTACCCCCTGCAGCCATACTTATCAGAACAGTAGCAGCACATGATAAATGTAGTAATGTTGCAGAACCAGCAGTATAACATTTATATCACTGAAACATTTTCTGTGAATGAAGAACCTAGACAAAAACGTGTTCTTGTGTATATATGTGTACTGTATATTCAGGAGAGAAAGAGTGAAATTAAAAAATAACTTCTTCACAAATGAGATCCACTGCATGTCTTTAAAACAGCTAGAACGAGTCTAGAAAACTCTTTACAGATGGTCCACTGTGAAATATTTGTTTTTAAATTTTTGTACTTAAAATTAAATAGAGAAAGTTAGCTAATTAAGAACTTTTAGATAATCCACTCTATCTTACCACAACCCCAGACAGAAACACACATAATAAAATAAACGCTGAGTCTGTCAATCAAATCACTGAGACTATTGTCATTTCAAAGTGAAGGCACATCTTAGTTCCCATATGGTG